>NC_084794.1:1551527-1860833 GCF_963169125.1 Humulus lupulus | reverse complement strand
CAGATAATTTCAAACTCCGGGGCTCACATTTCGCAGTTCCTCCCAAATGCCATTCAGTCTATAGTCGGGGCTCAAATGATAGGTAGTGAAACGTCCCTAAGGTAGGGTACGTTCGCCACATACTCGTAATTCTAGAGTTTACGAGTATGTTAGGCACTTGACTAAAAGGATTAAATAAAATGATACGAAGAAATACAGAAAAATTTAAAACTTTTATATAAACTTATTAGTAGAAATTATTACACGTATGAATACTTTAAATTTAAGGCAGCCATATGAAAACTCTAAACCATTATTGCATTGCTACTGAGTCCGTGCTCCACAAGTTGCTCAACAGCTAAAGCCACACCTGGAAAAATGTTGGAAAATAACATAATGAGCTAACGCTCAGTAAGCAAATCTCATGCATACACATACACATGAATGTCGTGAGTTTGTAGTGCACATATACTAATATGCTGACTTATATACTTATGCATTTCATTTATTGCTCAAGCACTTTCAAACTTTACTTTTATGCTCTTTCTTTTAGTTTCACATTTTTATGGGCCCAATATCACTTATGCACACTGTTTGATTCAGCCAATGCCTACAGGGCTTGTTACACATATCATATAGAATCCCATGGGTTCTCCTCCGGCTAGCCATCATCGCAGCTAGGCTCATCATAAAACTCATTTCATCGTTTCCATAGCTGCCATACTTATTACACATATGGAGGAGAAAGACGGAAACATGGCAAACATATCTGAATGGTCAACTCTGACCTAGCCCACACTAGTGGGCAGCCACTATAAGTCTTATAGACCTCTGTCTTCTTCATTACACTTACTTAATTGCTTCATCGAAACAGTGGCACCCTTTTTAACATCTTATTATCACTTTGCTTAAGCCTTGTGTCATTAAAATGTTTAACTTTACATAAGACTTTTCAAGGCATTTCATAACTTTTCTCATATTCATATGCATGGTCTTATATTATTATTATTATTTTGGTGTAATATTTTTGTATATAATTTTAGTGCACATATTATTACTAGTATATTATTATTATTATTTTTTTTTTGAAAGATTACTAGTATATTATTTGAAAGGGTAAGTATCCATTATTCAAGTGTGTTTTAACAAACTATAATTTTGGTACTTTAAGTTCTTGATAATAATCATTAAATATTTTGTAATTTAAAAGTTCTTATAAAATGATAGTCATTAGGGTATCTCTAATTTGAAAACCAATATAAAATGATATCATGTTATTTATGAAAATATACTATTTGATACCCTATCATTTGTAACCAAATTTAAGCTTGATTATTATTTTATTCTAATTTTGCAAATTGAGGATATCATATTAGTATTTGTAATCAAGGGTACTAAAGTTATATTTTAGTAAAACTAAGGTACTAATTGAGTAAGTTCTTATTTGTAATGTAATGGTTTATAAAGCATAGGATTTGCTATATGTGATTATAGCTTTGTTTAATGGAATATATATTTTTTCCAATGGTATACATTATAAGTATGTCATAATAAAAACATAGTAAACATATATAGGGTCAAATGTTAATTTTTAAAACCTAGGAAATATATTAATGCAATGACTACATAATTTGAGACAAAATTTCATAGTATATAGATAAACACATACATACATATGGTGTTAAGACAGCTGCAGCTGCATGCATATATATATACCCTATATTAGTATTTAGGCCTCAATCAAGCTGCAATGATAATTCATGTGATTGAGCTACAATAAGTTCATTATCATCATCATCACCATTGATGGTGTTGGATGGTACCAACATCTCATCACCCTCTGTGCTGAAATGGTATCTCTCACCAATGGCTCGGAGGAGTTGGTACACTTCAAACATGGTTGGTCTCTCTTCTGGTGCTGACAATACACAGTTACAAGCCACTTTTAGAAACTGTGTCTGCTCATTCTCCAAACCCTCCTCCACCAAACCTTTGTCAATGGCAGTTTGGAGAGCACAATCGCTTGAGAGTTGGCTAATCCACTCCACCAAACTCCCCTTGAACTCACCACCACCACCACCACCACCACCACCACCACCACCACCTTGGCTATTTCTGACCACGCCAGTTGCCTTCTCACCTGTAATCAACTCCAGCAGAACCACTCCAAAACTGTAGACATCCCCTTTTGGAGTGGCCACCAACTTGGTAAGATATTCAGGAGCCACATAACCCAACTCACCAAACCCACCATTCACAAAAGTACTCAAATGGGTGTCAACTGGGTTCATAAGCCTTGCAAGCCCAAAGTCACATAGCTTTGGCTCAAAATCCTTGTCCAGCAGTATGCATTTCGAGCTGATGTTTCGATGGATGATTCGAGGGTTGCAGCCATGATGAAGCCATGCCAAACCTTTGGCTGCTCCAATTCCTATTCTAAGCCTCAATGGCCAGTCCATGCTGCTACCGCTGCTGCTGCTGGTGACCTCAGATTCCGAAGGATGTAGTTGATCATATAATGTTCCATTCTCCATGTGTTTGTACACCAGAAGCTTTTCCTTTTCTGCCAAGCAAAATCCCAACATAAGAACTAAGTTACGGTGCTTGAGCCGTCCCAGTGTGTTCATTTCGGAAGCAAATTCTTTCTCCAAACGTTGAGAGTCTTGCAGCCTCTTAACCATGAGGAACTGACCATCAGGAAGCATTGCTCTGTACATTGTTCCAGTTCTTCCACTACTACCAATGATGTTGTCTTTGTGGAAGTTGTTACTAGCCTTCATGAGATCACTAAACTTCATTTTCGAAACTGAATTCTCAAACAATGACACCTGAAATCGTATTGCAGCTATCTCAATTAGCAACAAGATGTGAAAATTCTCACCAGTAAACTAAACACAATGGAAAAAACTACTAAAACACTTGCCTTGATGCCTTTGGTTCCTTTGATGCTCTTGGCCCATTTGTTACCCTCAAGATCATCTTCCTTCTTCCTCTTCATAACTCTAGGCGAAAAGTAATACAAAACAATGCCTGAAACAATGGCTGTTAAGGATACTCCACCAGCAGCCGCAGCAACAATAATCCCAGATTGAGATTTTTTCTTTAAATCCGGGCAGGGTTCCAGCGGTTTCCCACAAAGTCCTGGATTATTGGCATAGTCATCTGCGGTGATGATGGTGTTGTTTTGGAAAGAAGGCACTGGCCCTGTCAGGAGATTGTTGGCCACACTAAATGTCTTCATCCGACTGAGCTGGCCGAGTTGCAGAGGAATGCTTCCGTTGAACTGGTTGTTGTCAAGTTTAAGTACATTCAGGTAAGTACAATTTGCCAGGCTTAGAGGAATCTCACCAGAAAACCTGTTGGATGAGAGGACAAGAGATGTCACATAGTTGAGTTTGGAGGAAATGTTGGAAGGGATAGGCCCGGATAAGTTGTTGCCAGAGAGATCCAAGCCTGTCAAGCTGGTGCATTTCTCAATGCCAGGAGGGAACTGACCCTCAAGGCCCATGTCTGAAAGTTTAATGTTGAGAACTTTGTTCTCATCTGGGTGCCAACACTCCACGCCTAAGAAACTACAGATGAAGCCTTGGGTTTTGTTGTTGAAGTTCCAAGAGCTCAAGTAGCCATTAGGGTCTTTGAGAGAGTCCCTTATGGTTTGCAAGCACTGAATATCACTCAAACTGGCATATGTTGGAGTAATGGTAGTACCAAGCAAGATCCCAGTCAATGACCAGATTATGGTTATAGTAAAAGCAAAAGCATCAACATCTTTACTACTCAAACCCAGAATAAGCCTAAGATATTTCATTGAAAACCAAAAAAGAGACACAAGGTCCAGCCAAAGAAGGTAAAGTTAATATGATAAGAGAACCAAAGACATGGACTGATGCAGAAGCAGACAACTATTTCATCTCAGATTTTTGCTATGTATACCCAGATAATGAAAGGGTCCAATGATTTAATAGTAAAATCCTAACACTGAAAACGTAGAAGACCCTCTTGAGTCCATGGCAGTAGTAGTGAGAAAGAAGGAAAAAGAAGAGGAAAAAGTGGAGTTGAGAAAGAGGCAGGAAACATCAGTACATTAAAAGTCAATATCTAAGCGTGTTTGGGTTGGAAAATGAGAACACTTTGGGATTGGGAGGACTATTGTACTAGTCAAGTCTCAAGTCTTTTAGCTTGGAATGCTTTTTTTTGTTTGTTGTTGGTGGTAATGGAATGGACCAAAGACTGGTTATTGGTCTATGGTGACTTGGTCATGTGTTTCTTTCATTGAATATCTACAAAACACAACACATACATGGCCATTGGCCATTGGGCAAGACATGTGTTGTGGTCTTTGTTAGCACCAATACCAAACATCAAATTACATGAGCTTCACTAGTTTGGGAAACAAACATCAAATTACAGAGAGTTCAAAATAAGATTCAAAACAAAACCCCATCATTTACTCACTTTTCAAAGGCAATTCAATTCAATTCAATAAAGACATTTCAAATAAGATTCAAGACATCTCCTTAGTTAGTTAACATCCTCACATTGAACGCTAAAATGAAGGGTTTATATATTTTTAGATCATGTGTTTTGTCTCATTACTTGTTTGGACCTTGTGTTTTGATAAATTACTTTTTGGACCTTATGTTTTGTAAAATAGTTAAAATAGAACCCTAAACCTAATTTTGGTCAATGTTTTCTCAACTAAAATCACAAATAATTTACCAAACTAACAATCCAGAACAAAAATAAAATCATTCTACTTAAAATCTGTGCTGTTATATTCAATTTTTCTTCATCAAAATTGATTTTAGGGTTCTATTTTAACTATTTTACAAAACATAGGGTCCAAAAAATAATTTGTCAAAATACAGGGTCCAAACAGGTAATAGAACAAAACACAGTGTCCAAAAAAGTATAAACTCTAAGAAGAATTCTAAATAAATGATGCATATCAACAAAATGGAAGATATCTAAATTAAAACATCATAACACTAACAAACTCATCATTTTTATAAGTATTTATACAGAAAAAAAAAAACTTACTAATGGTTTAGACTTAACTTACATAAGTAGGTGAGAAGAGAAAATAATAATTAATTATATTATTAGACAAGAGAGATATTGATGACCAAATGAAGCAATTATGTTTATTTTTTCTTTATTTCTGCTTAATCTTTTAGTATTATTATTATTATTATTATTATTATTATTATTATTATCATATACAAATTTAAACTAAATAATGTGATGTATCTTTTAGTATCATCAAGACATTAAGAAATACGAATACATAATTTTAATTTAGAAGTAATTTTTTTATGAAAAATTTAATATAAGAAGCGAAATGGAAAGTAAACAAAATAATAATAATAGTAATTAAGACACAAAATTTAAACTAAAAAAGACACAATTTATATTAAAAAAAAAGTAGTGCCAAAAGCACCCAATATTTTAAAAAACTTGTAAATTAGTATTCATTAGGTGTACACGTGTTAGCTCCTCGTTAATCAACTTTATAATTTTTTTTATAAAAAATGATTTTAAAGTAAAAAAAATTAATACAAAATATAAATTTATATAAAAAAACAAAATAAGGGTGTACACGTGTCAACTCCTCAGTCTACCTTATGCTTTTTTATAAAAAATTATTTAAAATGATTTTAAAATAAAAAATATAAATTTATATATAAATAATTAGAAAAATCGAAAAACAAGGAATGGTGTACACATGTCAGTTGCTCATTGGTCTACCTTATAAAAAATATATAAAATGATTTTAAATTAAAAAATTAATAAGAAATATAAATTTATATAAAATATTTGGGGCTGCCTCATTGGTCCACCTAGTGAGCATATATAAGATTGCTTACTAGTTTACATATTTTTGCCGTTAATTCTCCTAAACAAAATTATGGGTAGTTCTACGGTGCACCCCAAAAAGGGGCACACTAGTGCACCCTCTCTTTTTGGCTTGGGAAGTATTTCAGCGTATTTTTTTATGGTCGTGTATATTGTAGTTATTTATAACACCTTGTAAATTTTTGGGAAATTCTAAATAATCTAGAGTGTAGAAAACAAAGTTCAAATAGTTTATTACACACGTGATTGTTTTTTTTATGCGAGTGGAAAACAATCTGTTTCTTATTTTCGACAATGTAAATTATTCGAAAGTTTAAGAAATTTTACAAAAATAACTATAATGTACATAGTCATAAAAAAATTCACTGAAAATACCTATTGAGCCAAAAATTATTGCCATATTTTTTTAACTACAATGAAATATCTAAACGACATGTCGTAAGAGTAGAGTTTCTATAATATACATATTGCGATAGAGAGAAAAAATTGAGTTACTATACTTAGTGGGGACTCATAATTAAAAAATATGACATCCACGATTGACCTTAAAAAATGATACTATTCTTTCATTGTTTTCCCAAAATGCCCTTAGCATATTTTTTAGCCTATTTATTCATCTTCTCTCTTCTCTCTTTTTCTCTCTTAAAGAAAAAATCCATTCGTAAGGTAAGTGTAAAAGAATTCAATGTAATGACAAGTAATTATCATTTAAGTTACTAACCATTACATTTTGAACAGATTTGTGCATGATTTTTAAGTTTGTTTTAGTAATTTTTTTTTTCAGATCTGAAACTCTGAATTCTGCAGAAAATCAACTTTTCTCAATAGTGCTTGATGCCAACTCGATGGACCCTTCAAAATCAAGATTTTAATAAAAAAAATTGAATTTGCTCGATGCCTTGCTCAATAATTGCTCGATGGTTGCTTAATGCGATTATTGTAAGATGCATAATTTTTCACTCGGGTGTCAATTTTGAGTGATTTGTTTGAAAAAAAAAATTGCGAAAAAAATAAAAAATCATGCCAAAATCTGTTCGAAATGTATATATTAGTCTCTTAATTGAATTTTTAGTTGGTTTAAGTTATAAATCATAAAAAACTATTACGAGTGTTTTTTTTTTAGTCTATGAATAATTTAAGAAATAAGAGAAATAGAGGGAAAAAAAGAGAAAGAGAGGTAACACTAAGAAAAAAAGAAGAAACGTGCCAAAGTTGTAGATTTGTTTTTCAAAGAAATTGAGTAGAGATGACGGTGAGAGAGTGAACTAAGGTTGTAAAATAAAGGGAATTTAGTATTATTCTGGTACCCTTTATTTTCAATAATGCTCATATGGTATACTGTATTTTGAAAACATAAATATTTTGTATCCTAATTGATAAAATTTTATCAATATGACCAAACTTTTAGCACTTATATATAATTTGTAGTTCAAGTGATTGAGAGTAATTTGATTAAATTAGTAAAATTTTATTAATTAAACTTTAGTTTAGGATACTAAATATGTACAATTTTAAAATGCAGAGTACCAAATATGTACAATTTCAAAATATAAAGTACCAAATAAGTATTATTTATAAACACAAAGTACCAAGAAGATGATACTTTGTAAAAATACATATTAACAAATGGTTACCTACCATCAAATAAAAGACGGAGGCTCAGAAAATTGAGAAGAATATTTTTTAAAACAAGGGAAAAAATAGTATTAGTAATGGAAGTTTTTTATGAGTCCATATTTTTTTTTAACTACAATGAAATATCTAAACGACATGTCGTAAGAGTAGAGTGTCTACGGTATATATGGCGAGAGAGAAAAGTCGGTTTCGGTTAGTGAAACAGAAATCAGATCAGATCTGACCTGATCACATAAGGAGTGTGTAGTAATGAGAGTTCCTCCGGCGGCCTTCGACGACGATGGCCGCAAGGCCAGCCTTAGCGGCGGAGGGTTCAGAGACGCTGAAGCCCTCTTCCGTTCCAAACCAATCTCCGAAATCCGCAATGCCGAGTCCACCACTCGCTCCCACATCCACCAGAAACAAGAGGAGCTCCGCCTCCTCGTCGGCACTCGCTATCGCGATCTCATCGACTCCGCAGACTCCATTCTCCTCATGAAACGCTCTTCCCAAGCCATCTCCTCCAATCTATCCTCCGTCCACCATTCCATTCTCTCCTTGTCCGATCACCACCACCCCCTCGATCATTCCAAAACCTCTTCTCTCTCCCACCACCACCGGATCTACGCCATCGCTTGCCGCGTCAAGTATCTTGTCGACACACCTGAGAACATTTGGGGCTGCCTCGACGAGTCTATGTTCCTCGAAGCCGCCACGCGCTACGTGCGCGCCCTTCACGTCCACCTCCTTCTCGATTCCGCCGATTCCGAACACCGCCGTTTTCTCTCTCATTTCCCTCTACTCCAGCATCAGTGGCAGATTGTCGATAGCTTTAAGGCACAGATCTCTCAGCGCGCCCGCGACCGCCTCTTCGATCGCCACCTTCCCGTCGGATCTTATGCCGATGCCTTGGCCGCCGTCGCCGCCATTGATGATCTCCTTCCCGATCAAGCTCTCGCTCTCTTTCTCGATTCCAGGAAGTCGTGGGTTTCCCAAACCTTGGCTGCCTGCCCTCCCGATGCCGATTGCTCTGCCGTTATCTCCGTCTTCTGCGAGGTTTTGAGGACAATTCAGGTCACCATCGGCCAGGTGGGTGAGCTTTTCTTACGGGTTTTGAATGACATGCCTTTGTTTTATAAGGTTGTGTTGGATTCGCCTCCTGCATCTCAGCTGTTCGGCGGAATTCCCAACCCGGAGGAGGAAGTTAAGTTGTGGAATTCGTTCAGAGAAAAGCTGGAGTCAGTCATGGCAATTCTCGACAGGGACTACATTGCCAAGGCTTGTTCTTTGTGGTTGAGGGACTGCGGGAGAGAGATGGTTGACAAGATCAATGGCAGATTTCTGATTGACGCCGTGGGCAGTGGCCGGGAGCTTGCCTTGGCCGAGAAATTGATACGGGAGACAATGGAAAGCAAGGAGGTGTTGGAAGGGAGTCTGGAGTGGCTCAAGAACGTTTTCGGCTCTGACATCGAGTTGCCTTGGAGTCGAATGCGGGAGCTCGTTTTGGGAGAGGATTCGGATCTGTGGGATGACATTTTCGAAGAGGCATTTGTTGGTAGGATGAAAGTGATAGTCAGCTCTAGGTTTGAGGAGCTGGCTAGGACGGTGAAAGTGGCAGACGCCGTTAGCTCTGCTGCCAGTGGTGATGGGATTGATTTTAAAGGTTACTTAAACCGACCCTTTAATGGTGGCGGTGTTTGGTTCATAGACTCCAATTCTAGGAAGCCAATGTCTGGGTTAAAGTCCATTCCCCCCGAAGAGTATGAGTTTAGGAGTTGTCTTAATGCCTATCTTGGTCCCCAGATTAGTGAGATCAGAGATGCTGTGGATAATTGCTGCCAGAGCCTTCTGGAGGACCTTCTGAGTTTCTTGGAATCGCCAAAGGCATCTCTAAGGTTGAAGAATCTTGCACCGTATTTGCAATCCAAGTGCTACGATTGTCTTTCGACTATATTGCAGCAACTCAAAGAGGAGCTTCAAAATTTGGATGCTGCCATGGAAAATGGCAAAGACAAGGACGGTCGGCCCATTTCTGCTGCTATAACAGTTGAAAGGGCCCTTTTCATTGGAAGACTATTGTTTGCATTCCTAAATCATTCCAAACATGTTCCTGTCGTACTTGGTCCTCCGAGGTTTTGGGTTAGTGACACTATGTCTGCTGTTTTCGATAGGTTGCCCTCCTTGTTTAGGCAGTCCAGAGCTGGAACCGATTTTCCTGCAGTTGATGGGTCCGGAAAGCAAAACCGCACTTCCTCTAAGAAACAGACCTCATCAGCCACTGCTGCATTGCTTGGAGCCGCTGAAAGTGCAAGCCCCAAACTCGAAGAACTTACTTCCACTTTACGAGATCTTTGTATCAGAGCTCATGGCTTGTGGATATCGTGGTTGTCTAATGAGCTTTCAATTATTCTGTCGCGTGAGCTTGGACATGATGATGCTTTGTCATCGACAACTCCATTGAGGGTAAGTACAATTCACTTCAGCTTGTGTTTTGAGTTTTCTTGTTAGGTTGTTCTTTTATCAGAATGAAGATGAAATGAAAGCCTCGAATTGAGATAGGATGTAAGCTTAGTATGTTATATATTGGTCTTAATTGAGTGTAAATCGAATAGTTATACTATACAATAAGTTGATCATTTGAAAACTAACTAGACAGTATTATCATTCATAGCAGAGAAATTTTGGATGGTGCTCAAGTGAAAATGTTGGTGCTTTGAAATCTGTTTAGTAAAAAGTTGAAAAAAATATTAAAAATCTGAATTTGCTGTAGGAATTAGAAGTAAGAAGTTAACAGTAAGGATTGGAAGTCAACTTGAAAGCAAATGAGTCAGGTTTCAAAAACTATTTGCTTGCAACGCTTCTTACAACATTGAAATGATACTGTAGGGGATCATGCAACTTGAATTTAGCGTTGCTGAGGATCTTAATTAATCATGTAGAGATGGATTTGTAGCTGTATGACTTTGTCAGGACAGGCAGAAGTAGGTAATGAGGGGAGGGTAGTTGCTGATATTTGTAGGCTTTTTTATCTTTGAAGTTTTTATATTTTATTCAAAGCTCAAATGTGGCTGTTTGGTTGGTACTGAGTTTCAGTTTGAGGAAAAAAAATAAAGTATTCAGCTAAAGAAACATCAGGATGATGGTTATAGTCTGGAATGGGTTGGTTGTGTTTCATTTTCTGTATCAATTAGTGATTTTGTTGTTGACATGTTTAATAATCTTGTCATTTTCCTACTAATTGAGCAGGGCTGGGAGGAGACAGTAGTCAAGCAAGAGCAATCTGATGATAGCCAATCGGAGATGAAAATATTGCTTCCATCTATGCCTTCTCTCTATATTGTGTCATTTCTCTTTCGTGCTTGTGAAGAAGTTCACCGAATTGGTGGTCATGTACTTGACAGAACCATTCTGCAAAAATTTGCTTTAAGCCTATTGGAAAAAGTAAGTAATTTTCTTAGGCATCCTGTTTACTGTCCCTTTTTATTTTTATTTTTTTATTTCAGCAATAGTATCAATCGATCATTAATACCTTTCTTCTGTGGCTATAGAAGCTGTGAGAAAGAAATAAAATATCCTTGCTCTGGAACATAGTAGCAGAGTCATGTTGTTTCTAAATTAGAAGGGGAAATTAGTACATATAGAGAATATCAAGCTGTAACAGATTTTATTTTTCATCGGAGAGTTGTACTTGTTTAATAATAAAAAAAATTATGTGCATCCATGTTGCAGCTATCAATTGATATATATATATATATTTTTTTATAAGAAACGAGATCAATCACTTTTGTTGATATTGACCACAAAATTTTTGTGTAGGTGAATGGTATTTATGAGGACTTTCTTTCTACCAGGGAAGAGAGTGGATCTCAAGTTTCAGAGAAAGGAGTTCTGCAGGTCTTGCTGGACTTGAGATTTGTTGCTGATGTTCTTTCAGGAGGTGATTCTGTTTTGATTGAGGAATCATTTAGAGTCCCAAGAGCAAGAACTGCTTTCAGACGAAAGCAGGATCAAACCCAAACAAAGTCAGTGACTAGAGAGCATGTTGACAGGTTGATGACTCGTCTTTCTCAGAGATTGGATCCCATAGACTGGCTCACGTAAGTCGATATGTATTCAATATTTAAATTTTGAATTCATACCATATTCTTTGAATGTGAAACTTATGTTGACTGCCAAAGTTCAGTTACTAGTTGCTGTTGTATCACTTGCATTTTTTTCGCACATAGCTAAGATCAGTAGATCATTGACTAATAGTTCATAATTAATTTGTCATTTCTGTTGTCTCTCTCTCTCTGTTTCTCTCTTTTAAAGGTTGACCATTTGAGTATTGTGTTGGTTTTTGTGATATTCTTCCTGACTTTTTTAATTCTTTAGGTATGAGCCGTATCTTTGGGAAAATGAGAGGCAGTCATACCAACGGAATGCTGTCCTTTTTGGTTTCTTTGTCCAACTCAATCGCATGTACACGGATACTGTTCAGAAACTACCTACTAATTCAGAGTCTAATATCATGAGATGCTCTTCAGTTCCTCGCTTCAAATACCTTCCTATCAGGTTTGCTTGCTAGTGTCTAATTAAAACTTTTTGAGTTTTGAGTAGCTTGGTTTTGCATGCTGGCAACAAGTGTCTATTGTCTAATTTGATTTGACTTCTATTAACCTGAATCGACGGTGTAGTTTCTTTACCTTACTGTTTGGGCTGATTACCTTTACTGGTTACTATTATTTATGGTGTTTGTTTCTTGTTAAAGCTCTCATTACCCATTTCCAAATTTCAACCTGTCTAATGTACAGTTGATTAACTATTGCTTTGGTTATCCAGCGCTCCAGCATTGTCAGCAAGAGGGGCAACTAAGGCTTCTATATCGACATCTTCAGAAGATATCTCATCAAGAAGTTCCTGGAAAGCTTATACAAACGGAGAGCTTCCTGACAAGATTGATATGGACGACGACTCTAGTTTCGGGGTTGCAACACCATTCTTAAAATCTTTCATGCAGGTAAGGATTTTCAAAAGTTGAATTCTTGTTCTTAAACTTTTAAGACTGCTCGTGTTTGGTCCTATAAATCTAATGTGATGGTGACAATGTCAATTGTATTATTGGAATCCAGCTAGTCTTGAAAACATAAGGTCAAATAGGTTAAAACAATCTTCCAAAACCTGATCAGAAAAGGGAAGGGAATAGATATGTTAGGTACGCATTTTACATGCTGTATGAGAGTTATCTCTTGCCTATAGGAATAGGACCCGGAGAAATGGGTTGTTTTGTCTCTTGAGAACACATTATAGTCTTTGTTTTTCTGGGACAATTGCTTGGCTGTCTTTTAAGTGAACCTGTTTGTTATCCAACTCACATGTAAGGTCAATGTGACTATTTTGGCAACTTAATAAGCCTTTCTATTAAAGTAAAGTAATTTCATAGAGACAAATTTGTATGAATTCCCTAATGTTTGACAAAGGGTACCTTAGGAAGGTTGCCAAGTTAGCTGGGCATCAGTTTGTTGCTGCTGTTGAAGAATGTTTTAATAATAGTATATGATTGTTGCCAGTCTTCATGTTTGAAACTTTTTCGTGGCCATGGGTAACAAGATATTAGCATTAAACCGCTAAACTCATTAGCTTTCATCTTTTGAGATCTCCTGAATGTTTGGATGTAGAAGGGTAGTGAACATGATTTTGCTTGTATTGGACAGGTTGGAAGCACACTGAAATTGGGATCCATACTTAAAGACGGGCAAGTTGGGATATTCAAAGACAGATCAACTGCAGCAATGTCAACATTTGGCGACATTCTACCTGCTCAAGCTGCAGGTCTCCTTTCATCCTTCACCGCATCCAAATCAGACTCGTGATTGGCCTTGGAATCCTTGAATGTGTATGCTACTACTTCCGAAGGATGCGTTTTATTTCACCGGAGGGCAAACTTTCAAAATTCGTTGAGCAGAGATCGTACGTACGTCGGGGGAGGGTATCCAAATCCAATTCCCACCAAAAGGGTATGTTTTTATAATGAAAACATACAAAAGAATAAATTGCCAGTGTTATTGGGAAAGGAATTGAATGGATATGGCTAAAAAGAATTTGTTTTGAGGAGGGATGTTGATGTAGAATAGAAGATAACTGAAAATGAAGTCAAAGACGCAAACTTACATGGACTGAGAGAAATCTTATGAAGTGAGTTTCAGTTGACTACATCTATACATCCTATCTTGAAAAAGAAAAGGTTCCAACTTTGTTTTTGTTTGAACTCCTGAGGGAATGGGATTTTCACCAGAATAATTGAATCGATTGGTTTGGCTGGCTGTGTGCATATAGAAATCAAAGATAGAGGAAGGACACCGGCGTGGGATGAGATCATTCTTTCAGCTTATTACATGCAAATGTGTTAAAAAAATATTGAAAGAGAATGTATGTTTCTTCTTTCTTTTGTATCAAAATCAATGATGAGCTCAGCTCTCTGTCCAGGGGAATTCTTTTTCTTATAACATATATATATATATACACTAGTACACCACCACCACTAAGCTATATCATCATGAATATGCTCTTTGATATTCATATATATGTATATTGTTGCTTATAGATAAGTATAGTAGAGTTCTTATGCATATTGTTATACTTGTACACACAGCAAACTATTTGATCAGGCTAATCTCAATGGAGAGCATGAGTAGGAATCTCAAGATTAATTTGTTTATGGTTGTCTGCAGTGATTTAAGTGACCTTGTTGGGAATAGGATAAGAAATGGTTTGTTTGGGTTTTCGTGTAGTTTGTGACATTATGTGATATATTTTTTTTTATTATTTATCTTGTAACACGGCAACTTTTATTAATAAAACGATAATCTTGTTAAAAAACGACAATATCCTTTAAGACGACACCATTCGTTGGAAACGACATTTTTCCTAAAAGCGACAATATCCTAGATAAACTAAAATATCTCATCTGAAAAAACAACAATATTCGTCAGAAGCGACAATATCCTTAAAAGCGACGTCTTTCTAAAAACGACGATGTTCGTCCGAAACAACAATAACAATTTTCCGAAAGAACGACAACATCCTTAAAAAACGACAATATTGGTCTGAAACGACAAATTTTTAAAGTGACAACATTCTTGAAAAACGACATATTACTAAAAAACGACAATATCATTGGAAAAAGACTGCATTCTTTAGATACGACGCTTTTAATGAAAAACGAGATATTTCTTAAAAACGACTATGCTCTTAACAAACGACAATAAAGCCAATAAAAGGGATGAAAAAAGAAAATTTAATTTAATTTTTTGTCATATTTGGGAAACATTATATTTTGAAGTCAAGCCATACATTTCTTTAATCGATTCCTTGGTATGTAAGGAGAGGACACTGCTGACTGCATTTCGTATTCTTAAAGCTCATTCATTCTCTGCTACGATTCCCCTCCTTATGGACTGTGAACTGTAGAGCACAATACAATGAATAAATCCAAGCAAAACCCAACCTTATAATAATAAACCATGAAGAATTAAGTTAAGAATGAATGTACATCGAAGAAGTTCATTTCATTATGAGATATTAGTTGGCCAATTAGGAATTTTGATTTTCATCAACCAGATCAATGGAAATGGCAGATGGTATCCGGTGCCGCTTCAAAATTTTTGAAGTAGCGATCTTTGCTACCTCGTAGTTCAATACGATAACCCTTTCATCATCCAAATCAAAACGGACATTCTCTTCTTTGTTCTTCTCCACAAGTTGGCATAAATGTTTCAGATTTTCTATTTCTACCCCATTAATCTTCTTGACCTGTTGAATCACAAGTCAAACTATTTGTTACTTCATTCTTCATATTATGCTTTTTTTCGTGCATAGTAAAAAGTGGATGATCAATTTAATAGGGAGAAGAAGAAGGGACCTGTATTTCTGCAAGGCGCTCGTAACCAGCATTGACATCATCCATCAGTACCTGAAGCATGTACCGAAATGAAATGAGCTCCTCCTATGATCTCTTCTCTGCTTAGTCCATGCTCAAAAAAGAAAAGGCAGGCATACCTGAGAAAGGATGACAAGCTGTTCCCCGGCCTTTTTAGGCAATTCCCTAAGTGCACGTTCGCATAAGCGACGTGGGCAAGTATTATACCAGTCTTCTCCATACTCGTGAAGATATGGCTGGGTGAGCGGAATAAAAACCAATCCAGCAAAAATATAATAACTTGGAAGCTTATCAAACTGGTGAACTGGAACTAGTGGCTCCAACTGCATCATTGACAAAATTGAAACATAATTGCGTTCATTACTAATCCAATAACTTCACTATTTAGCGGAAAACGAAGTTAAATATCAAATATAACTTACAGGTCGAAGGATGATACTAAATTCTTGTTCTTCACCACCTCTCAGAACTCTAATCACAGCTGTTTCATTGGGTTTCTTCATAGAAACTAAATGATCAAATGTGATACGTTCTCTGTTTCGGAAAGACACTGTAGTGCAAAAAATCATTATACAGGTTACAAACATAAGAGGGAAAAAACACGTAATTCATAAATCTATAACTCAAATGATATTCCTTTTTAAGCATCAAACACTGCTTAACCTTGAAGAACATGCAAGAAAAGCTTATATCTAGGTGAAAATGAAATTGTTAATTCTTGTAACAGAAAGTATGATTCAGAACAAGAGCAGAAAAATGATTAACAAAACAATTCTTTTTTTGTTAAAACATTTAAAAACAATTATAATCTTGTATACGTTAAGATACATATAGATTGGTACAAACTCACACGTACGATTCGGTCAGAATCCAGAAATCAACTACCCTTTTTTGTTATTGTCCCATCTTTTTTTTGTATTTAGTTTTCTGATTATATAAATTGTTGATTTGTAATTACTTATTAGTCCCAGAAATCTGCTCAATTATTTTGGCTGCTTTATTTCCTAAAAAAGATTCTGTAGACAATTGATTAGAGGGAATTCTTTCGAGACTATTGAATTCACTTATATTCACATATGTATATATATATATGACATGTTTTTTACATGATTGATGCGGTGAAAATCAATGTCACATGGCTCAGTGGTGATTCATGATGCCTTTCATGCATCTATAATAATGTTTTGCACCAGCATGACAACAAGAAAACCAGCTTAACTAATATCCCTACCTTTACCAAGCCAACCCAAGTAAGTTTGGTTGATTGGTCCAGTCACTTGGCCCACCTAGAGATATGTATAGCACACCCCTAGAATAGAAAATATAATTGAAAAGTTAAAAAGGTAGGGATGCAACTAATATGCACAGGGAAGTATATAAATATTCTGTTGAATTAAACCCAAACATAATCTTATTCTTGCCTATTGGATATACTCATATAAAAAAAATCAATAATTGATCCTAGAAACTCCTGATTTTCAAAACCAAATTACGGAACATTTTTCATCCCAACTTTTCCAATGACAAGGGAACGAAAATAAAGATAAGCGGAGTTTAACCTTTCAAGCAAAGAAGTATATGATCCACAGCCATATTTTGCAAGTAAACTAATAAAAGTACAACTTTTATGTTATTTAGGCTATCAAACACTTAGATAGGATCTCTTGCAGAGTTCTTCACATGCAATATTACATAAAAAAATTCTTAACAAAACTTTCAATATCTAAATGGCATTGAAGGCATCATTCCTTGGCCCCATTTCAAGTTAATAATGGGAATTTCTTGTTCGTTTTTGTTTCTCTTACATCAATTGGAAAAATCACTCATCTGCTACATGTACAAGAATTGTGCTGGAAAGGTACCAAGAATATTCACAGTATCTTACAATTTTATTATTAGTGTAAATATTTAGAATGTGTACTGTAACAAATTACCATAGCATAGGCATTCACATTGCTAATATGTAGACTATAAAGATACGGACGAATGAATAACATACAAAAGTATTTTTATTAGCCCTATGCTGTTTTCTCTCTGTTTTTTCTTTTATTCAACCCTATCACACGAGCACGACAAAATATTTTCAACTTAGTCACAACAAATTAAAAAACCAATGAATTGTAAGTACCTACCTGTTCCGTCATTAGCTATTGGCACTCCATCAAATGCAAGAATAATATCATCTTTCTTCAAAATATTATGTGCATCTGAAAGAGGATTGATTTTGCTCACTAATACACCAGTCATATCTTTTCGCATCTGAAAATAGTTTCTAAGTTGAATGTTTTCAGTAGGCTGGCATGACAAACCGAGAGAGCAGAATCCAACATATTTTCCACTTTCTTCAACACCAGCTATAAAATGCTTAATTACTGGAACAGGAATTATATAGCTGCAATCACAAAGTGCAAGAAGAGCAAAATTAATGAGTGGGGCATTGCTTATTGTGCTAAATAAAATCACGTATGGCACTCACCCAATATTCTCTGCACCTGAGAGATTTTGGAAAGCAACGCCAACAACTTTTTTAGCCATGATTGCTGGGCCGCCACTATTCCCCGGATTGATGGCTGCATCAATTTGTATAGCCATCAGCTGGGTCGCACCATGCACATATTGTGTAGGTTCAACTCGGGAAACAACTCCTTTAGTAACAGAAATGTTGTCCCCACCTGCAAAGGAGGCACTGAATTGAAAGGTCTGTTTCTTTGTGTTTACATATAAGTAAAGTTCACAAGTTATAATGGGAAAGTGATTTGAGTGTATTACCCTGAGGATATCCAACAACAGCAACAGCTTCTTGAAGGAAAGGAATCTCTCCTAGCTCGAGGGGGTTGACACCCTCCCAGAATTCTTCATTTTCAACAACCAGAATGGCTAAGTCACACTCATGGCCAATAGCTTGCACTTGAGCTCTGTACTTGGTAGGGGAGCCATGCTTTCTTACAAGTACAAAAGTGTGATCAGCCACTACGTGAGCGTTGGTAAGAATCCTTTTCCCATGGATTACAAAACCTAAATATTATTCCAATCCAAATATAGAGGATGAATTGAATTGAATTGAACAGAACAGAACAGTGAAAATGCACTGAAATCAAGAGAGAGAGAGAGAGAGAGAGAATTGCATACCAGAGCCCATGGATTCACGCTGAGACTTGTTCTGCCAGGGGAGGAAGTAGTTGGGGCCACTGGAAACAGTGAATATCTTCACCACAGAATCCAACGCCACTTCTATCGCCGAATAAGCATCCGTCTCCAAGTCTGCATGTGTGGCCACTGCCAGCGTCGACTGAAACCGGCGAAGAGCGACCGAGCTGAGGGCAGCATTGTTGTGGTTGGAAAAGAGTGGTGTGGAGTTAGGCTTAGCATGAATTGTGGATGTTGAGATATGGATTGGGATTGGGATTGGGATTGGGAGAAGCAGAGCATGTTGAGATTTAGAATTACTAATAGTGAAATTGAGAAGAGAGGAAGAAGAGGAAATGGAGCAGAGCCTGAGCCTAGCTATTGTACGGAAGGATGCCCCCATTGTCATCCTCCCTCTTGAGCTTGAGCTTGAGCAGTTGATTGCTAGAGCTGAATCTAAAAACAAGTTTTAATATGAAATTAAATTTTTAATTTAATTACAAAATCAGTTAATTCAAACTTAAAAATAATATATTGAATTGCTTGTCTTTCTGAGTAAATAAAATATGAAATCCAATTCGCATACTCTATTTTCCTGAATTCGACCATTCTTTTAATTGCTCTATTAAGTTATTTTCATATATATATATATATATATATATATAAATATAAATAGTATTAAAATTGTGTTAGAATCGACATGTGAAACACAAAACATTTTACATAATTAATTGTAAATTAAGGAAAGCATTGAAATTATAATGTCATTGATCCTACAATTGGAACCAACCTTGTTTGTTGAAGAAGGAGGCACCATAACTGGCACTACAATAAAATACAATACAATAGCACAGCTAATCTATCCATACATCAAAACTTCAAAATCTAAACCTAAAGGTCGATAAACCATGCTTGTCAAAGATGGTTCCCAGCTAAGAACTTTGCTCTACTACTACCAAAATTTTCATTTCACAAATTATGTAATGTAATAGAAAGAAAAACAAAACATTACAGAGTGATTAACAATGGAATGGATTACCAGAAGAGAATAAGGAGAAGTTTGCGAAGATGGAGTCGCCGGCGGCCTTCAACGCCAGAGCAGTGACCCAAGCTCAGTCTGAGTTTAGGTCAGTGGAGAGAGTTGAGAGTTGAGAATGAGATGGGATGATTGGGCCTCCGTCCTTGGGAGCCCATATTTGATGGTAATGGGCCCCCAAAACGGAAATGGGCCGCCGGATTGATTTGCTGGTGAAGCACTAAAAAACAATATAATAAATTATTAGAATGTACATTTGGAAGCGAGGCATGGCATGGCACGGGGTTTGTTTTGTTTGGTGTTGTGTTGTGGTGTATTAATAATAAGAGAATTTAACTCAAGAATAATGGGTTACGTACGTAGTGTTTGGAGTTTTATAATTAATTAGATCCAGGCTAGCTAGGAATAAATATTATATAGAGGGCCGGCATTGGGAAATAAAAGCTTGGAACTAATCAACTACTCAAATTAATATTCAAATTGAAAGAAAGGAAGGAAGAGCAATATATATGAATGATATGATATGATATGATATGATATAATGATGGAAAGTAGCAGCAGCATAAAGATGTCGTTGAAGGGCAACTTAAGAAAAAACGACAAGAAGAAGAACAATAAGAAAGAGAAAGATGATGATCTGTTGCTTTTCCGGGAGTTGAACAAAGTACAGTACGGTGGTACAACGACAGCAACAACAACAGCAGTGGCCGATTCCATGAGTCTGCTCCATCCTCTCTCCGACCAATTTGATCACTCTCTTATCATGAACCATCATCATCATCCTAATCCTAGTCCTAATCCTAAACTTCATCACAAGCATCCCACTTTTGATTTTCTTGCCGAAAACAACGACAAACATGACTACAACTGGTATTATATATATATATTATTTATAATTAGCATTGATATTATCAAATCATTATTAAGATGTATGGATGAGGATACAAGTGTAGGACATATATATATATATTAAGTACTAGTTTGTTGTATATTTTATAGGTTAAAAACGCCGCCTGCAACTCCTCTGTTTCTTTCCATAGAAATGGAAGCTACTCACACTCAACTCCCTCTTCAACGGGAGATACCTGTCCTCCAACCTCTTTCCAGGGTACGTACCTACGCTGCTATATAAGTACTATATATACATATATACACTTATCACACCATCACCAACACCATCGATCCAATTTGTAATAATCCAATCATGCATGTCCACTTTGGCTTGCAGTTTTCAGATGGGAATAACACTATTAATATTGGTGACGCTTATGCATATTCGAAGATGACGATGATCAACCTTAAAAAATCATCATCTGTCCCCCAAAAACCAAAACATCCAATATCAACACCAACACCAACACCAACACCAACACCAACACCACCACAGAAGACATCGACACCCACTTTTTCTTCTTCAAAGTCCAAGACCCTATTCATGAGTAGCAAGACTACTAGTACAAAGGCCACGCCTACGATGAGCATCAGAGAAAGCAGAGCTGTATCCCCATTAGTGAGATCCACCTTAGCAATGACTAGCTGCTCCATGATGTCCAAGCAAACGCCGCCTAATCTCAGAACAGTAGCCGACCCGCTCCGTTCTGCTTCGGCCATACGAGATCATCGTAATCGACAAGCAAGAGCAACCACGCCTACCAGTACCACCTCCAACCCAAGGATGAGGCAGTCCTGCTCCCCCACCGTCTCCAGAGGCCGGAACCCTCATCACCACCATCATCATCATCATGATTCCACTACTACTAAGGCAGTTGCAGCTGGCTTCATGGGCAGCACCATGGTGGATAAGGTAATGAACGCCAGAAGAGCTTCGGCTAATGCTAATCCCAATCGTCCTACAACGACAAAGCCAATAATAAACTCTCCGACTACTACGCAAACCTCTGCTTCAGCATTCGGAAGAATGAAGAAGACCACCACTACTACAACTACAAGAGACAAAACTACCATCAAATAAGATTAGAGATTAATTACTCTTTTCTTATATGCTAATTGTTTATTATGTACAAAATATGCACTATATCTCATTCAAACAAATGCATATATGCATGCATGGCTTGCCACTATATTATTATTATGTACTCGATCGATAGTGGTCTAATTAATAACTGAATACTTGTGTATTAGAGATCATTGTTTGGACAAAAAATGGGTGGCCTCAATTAGCAATATCCATAGATTTTTCATGAGTATTCAGAACAAGTTAATATTTATGATATGATTAAAAATAAAAATAGTTATTATTGTTGGATTTTTTTTTTTGGGATGTAATCATGACATGTAGGAACTAGCTAGCTATAGGCTATAATAGTTGGTAAGAATGATCGAATCAATAATGTAGAAGATGAGAATACTACATAATACCTAGCTAGGTAGCCACTTTAATAGTTAATGTATAATAATAATAATAATAAGCATTAATTAAAATTTGGGAACTAAATGGTAAATGGTGGGTTGGTTGGTGTTGTGTTATTATTAATTGTACAAATAGATTGCGCCATGTATAATTTGCATGCGTGTGTGTGTGTGTTCCATGCAATGCAATGCATTCAATTATAGTTTCTCGAAATTAGTATGAGAAAGCAATAATAAGCACTTTTTAGTATTTAAGAGACGTCAACCACTCATTAGTAACAACTACCGGGCCTGTGTGAATTTGAATATATATACAATTTGGGGTTGACCAAAAGATGTTGAAGCTTTTATTAGGCGTTTGAAAATTCTCAAAAGCAGAGACAACACCCCCCGGCCCATGTAATATAATCATTGCATTGCATTGCATTGCCTTTAAAGCAAAATCAGATGCTTTCCAATTAATGCTAGCTAGCTAGCTAGCGCTGCTACGATAATTAATTATACTCATTCATATACATATAAATATATATATATATATGCGTATATAGATTGCTCTTATATGTGTATGTCATTTGATGTACTACTCGATCGATCGATGGTGTGAGTAGTCGTAATATGATTATGATGACACGTTCGTGATATGGTTAAGCAAACCAAATAGTAGACTACTCTCTCTACGCTCATAAAGTCATAACTACTAGCTACCAGCTATATATACATATATATATATAATTTTATGATGACACTTTCGTGATATGGTAGAAAAATGATTCTAAAACGAAACACATATATTTTTCTTTTTATATAAGTAGGAAAAAGAAGAAGAAGAAGGGTACGTAGGCAGTAGTAATGAATAAGTGAAGTGAAGTGAAGTGGGTAGGTGTAGAAATTAGAATGGTAGTAATTAATACTATTATTATTCGTAGCTATAGAGAGAGAGAGAGAGAGTATATATATTGCTATTGATGAGGAGATCAGAGTAGTCGTAGTATTGATCATATATATTCATATTCAGAGGCACAACATCATCATCACATAAGCCAAATTTCTCTGAGAGTCTGGACCTACAAGTGTCTCTGCTGTGTGGTGGGGTGCTGCTGCTGCTGCTGCACTTATGCAGCTAGCTGCTGCTGCTGCTGCAGGAGTATATATATACATATACATATATATATATATTTGTATATAAGAATAAAAGAATATCATTAAATATGATAGTTTATATGTAGCAGTAGTATCCACTAGTAAAAATAATGATCAAAAACAAACAAACAAACACATAAATAAAGGATCTCTATTAATATATATATTCTCATTATATAGTATTGAGCAAAATATATCTATTACTGAAAATGAAAATGATGATGATGATGAGGATGATGATGGGTTAGCTATAGTAGTCTCTCGTCGTGATATGTGAGTGTGTGTTGGGTTGGGTTGGGTTGGGTTGGGTTGGGTTATTAGCTAGCTAGGTTTCTCCGCGTCTCCTTAGCCTCTGCTTTTGGGGGACTTTCTCTCCTTCTTGTTCGCCGACTACTACTTTTCCTCTTCTCATCCCCTCACCTCCTATTATTATATTATTATATTATTATATTTATATATATATATACTCACCTCTCTCTCTCTCTCTCTCCCCAAAACATGTACATACAAACTAGTAGTATTAGTATTAGTACTTCTTCTTCTACTACTACTATTCTATATAGTACATGACTCCAGTCACATTATTCTCTACCTGCAATTTTTTTTTTTTAATTTTAAAAATGCATAAATATATAATTGGAATATATGTATATATAGGGGGTTTAAAATTTTAATTATTATTAATGACATAATCAGCCTTGCCTTGCGTGTTGGATATATCACTCTCTTTACATGCATTAATTATTTATGGCATGAGAGAGAGATCAGGCTGCTCCTTTTTGTTGTTTTTGTTTTTCCGGCGAACAAATAGATCCATACACTCTCTACACTAAGTACATTTGCCTTAAAGAAAGACCTTTTCTGCGTGACCCCCCTTATTAATCAATTAGTTAATTACTAATAAATTATATTTATAATTACACCAAGCTGAGCTCATCCTTATTATCAGATGATATCATAAAGAGAAAGACTAAAAACATATTTTGTAATAAATAATTATTAATAATTAAAAGAATTATATATTAGATATATAGAGCATGCATAGTACATTTATATTTTTAGGAGTGTTAGAGACCATCAGAAGAGAAAGAGAAAAAGGGTACTATATGTTTACATATATATACATGTAGACGTACAAGTGCATATTAATTAGAAACATCAGAAGAGGGTGTAGATATCGACTGATCAAGCAGTGCAATTTGTGGAAGCAAAAAAGAGAGCTACCTAATTAAGAGATATATAAAATTAAAGCTATAATAATAATAATAATAAAGCAAGTAGTAAAATCAAAGGGTTTGACCGAAGAAATCGAGGTAAGCCGCACGGATAGCTTGAAACAAGTTATTGTGTGTAGTACGCTAGCTAATTAATTATTAAATACATACTTTATTATTAACATATTATTTTAATTGTATATATTATATAGTACTAGTATATATACTATATTATATTAATATATATAGAAATTCCTCTCATAGTTTTGTGTTATATATTATATATCAACTCCCAAGGCAGTGATATCTATCGATCGATCTAGAGGAGATGAGGATGAATAATATTACTTAAGATGACATTACTCAGAGTATGGAGAGTACTATCCATATATTAACTATTCTCCTACTTAATTAATTTTTCACATTAACATATATCTAATAGCTAGTGATTTCTTCAAATATAATTATAATGTTTTTTAATTCTTAATTATATTGTATATATACATTTATAATTATAATACAGTGGATGTGTGTATGTAATAAAATTAGTATGAGAATTGCTAAGGGGCACCACTAGTGCCTAACACTACAAGGAGGTGGCATACCACTATTGGTGCAATCTAATATCGGTTATACTTATTTGAATTTAATAAGAATTATGGGGTATTGCTAATCAATCATGAGGCGACACCTTATGTGGTGTTGGGCACCTTAAAGCGTCAAATAGTATATATTATGATGAAGTGTATAATTAACAAGTGAGTGGTAAAAATAGTAATTAGTGTTCATCCCAATAAGGATTAATTAATAATATATAAATATGGAGTGGGGCTTCTCAAAAGTCTCCATATTATACATATATATACCAGTGATTTCATTTTTGTTTCCTAGAAAAATTATAATTTAATTTTATGTACGTGATAATTATAGTATATATTCTACTAATTTTTAAAAATTCTGAATAATTTGAATTAAAGATTGAAAAAGTCTATTTTAGACTTGTAACCCTATGTTGTTATTGTTGAAGGGAGAAATTAAAAGGAAAGTAAAAATTAAATATAAATTTCTATATATATATAAATAATATTTTTGTATCGTAAAGAGTGAAATAAAAGAGAGAAAAGTCATCTCTTTTTCTTGATATTCTTGTTTTCTTTTACACGAGATCCAATCCAAACTCATCTCAAACTCAAACCCACGGGCTCCTCAAAATATAATAATCAATTAAATCTACCAAGCCCTTTCTTTCTTTTCTTATTAATAATATATATTCATCATATATATATATATATATAAAAAAAAAATCTTCTCCTCCTCCTCCTCCTCCGACGATCCTAGAGCCTATTCTCTTCACTAATAATTTTATTCCTCTTCTCCATCGGCTTCGGCTGGCCCCCTTTCTCTCTTTCTCCTTAATTTCCAGCCCTAGCTAGCTAATAACTACCGCTATACCTCTCTCTACAAATTAATATATTTCAAAGGTATTAACTACTGCTCAAAGCTCTCTCTCTCTCTCTCTGAATACCTAGCTCGTTCGTAATATAAAGGAGAGAAATCATATATACCAAGCAAGTAAAATTTGTATATATATATTTAGATGATTTTTCTCTTAATTTGTACAGTGATATACTACAACTACTGATCATGTAAGATAGCTACTTATCTCTTCATCATCTAACTTTCGTTTGTAGTAGTACTAGTATAACAAAACAATCTTGAAATCATATCCTGCTGCAGATCTCTCCTTTGGATTTTGAGATAACAAATTATTCTCTGATTTGGTATTTATATCTGATATCCCTTTTATGTATTCTTGGAAAATTATTAATTGATTATGATATATAGCTAGTCCTCAATTCCATGTCTCAATCTTCTTCCTTTTTGTAGTATATAAAGAAAAATCTTTCCATGATATAATTAAATATTTGATTTTCCTTTCTCGATGGGGTGATAGTGTGTATATATATATATACATATAATGATGAGGGGGGGAGGGGATTGTGTGTATTTTGAAATTAAACTTGTACTGGAATATTAGAATAGGCAATAAGGTGGTGCTTGGAACGTGCGTGATTTTCATGGTTGTGTCACATCATGGCTTTTAGCCAAACTGTTTGATACAACAAGTTTCTGCGCTGCTGTCACACTGTTCTTAATTTGCTAGCTATATAGCTTGTGTGTGCGAGTGTACATATATATATATATATATGATTATTTGGCTCTTTTTCTTTTTCTTAATATTGCAGATCAACTTGAGTAAGAGGAAGAAGAATAAGAAGATCAATCCAAAAACAGAAATATATATATCATTATATATAATTTAGAAGAATATATATATATATATATACATGGCATCTTCGTCTTCAAATTCGCCGTGCGCGGCGTGTAAGTTCTTGCGGCGGAAGTGCCAACCGGAGTGTGTGTTTGCGCCGTACTTCCCGCCGGACCAACCCCAGAAATTCGCAAACGTCCACAAAGTGTTCGGAGCAAGCAACGTCACCAAGCTTCTGAACGAATTGCTGCCGAGCCAGCGCGAGGACGCCGTCAATTCTCTTGCCTACGAGGCCGACATGCGTCTCCGCGACCCCGTCTACGGCTGCGTCGGCGTCATATCCCTCCTCCAACACCAGCTCCGCCAGCTCCAGATGGACCTCAGCTGCGCCAAATCCGAGCTCTCCAAGTACCAGAACCTCGGAATCACCGGCCACGGCCTCATCGCGGCTGCGGCTGCGGCTGCCCACCACGCTCACAGCCCTCATCATCATCATCATCATCAGAATCTAGGCATCAATCTCATCTCGGGGGCTGCATCCGCCCGGGACCACTACCACCACCACCAGTTCTTTCCCAGAGATCACCACCACCACCACCAGACCGCCGCCCAGCAGATGATCAACTACGACGCCAGCAGCCTTCTGGCCATGAACGTTTCCGCCACCGCCGGCATCGGGCAACTCACTCCGTTTCAGCAACCTAGGGCCGCCGCCGGGGATGACCGCCGCACCATTGATCCCTCTTAGTAATAAATCATCATGGTACGCCCTCCACTACTCTCGCCACACACCACATCCATATCTTCATTTGCAATTAATTTATTAACTAATTTGGACATGGTCATTTAATCTGATTTTGATTTTGATTTTGATTGATTGCTCTAATAAATTCAGGAATTTTCCAAAACAAATATTTGGTCACTTCTGATATATACTTACGTACTATTTAATTTATTTATTATTAATGAGCAGAAGTATAATACTGACCAAAGGAATATAATTAATACGCTGTATTTAAAAATACTTCAATTTTTTTTCAATAAAATAAATGAATAAATATATATATAAGGAAGGAATTATAAAATTAAGTATT
The DNA here is from genome assembly GCF_963169125.1 of Humulus lupulus. Classification (NCBI taxonomy): domain Eukaryota; kingdom Viridiplantae; phylum Streptophyta; class Magnoliopsida; order Rosales; family Cannabaceae; genus Humulus; species Humulus lupulus. Next base: position 1,833,214 of record NC_084794.1, on the reverse strand, counting down.
TATTTATTTATTTTAATTATTTTGGAAACAAAGTGTATATATATATATAAAGTGGATATTCGATTATATAATATAGATGTCGGTGCTGGGGTGTGCATGTATGTTCCCACTCTATGATGAGCTAACTATTATTAAGAGTTTAATTATAGGCCTAATATATATATATATATATTAATCTGAAGAAGTGTACATAGTCTTTATGTTTTCATATTATTAATTAATTAGTTTCATAATAATCTGGTGAGGTTGATCGAATATTATAATTTAAATATGCATGTGCATGGCTTCGTTGCCTTATTAGGGTCATAAAAATATTTCAATGGATATTCAATGTATATATATAGATCATATTGTTGACCTTTCTTTCAACTTCTCTCTACTGCAGAGTTTCAGGCACATTCACTATTTGATCAGGGAAAAAGAGACTCTGAATCAGCACGAGAGATAGAGAGAGAGAGAGAATGAGAGAGAGAGAGAGAGAGTAACGTACGTACGTCTTGGTATTTAATCTTAAACATATATATATATTAATTCTATCTTAATTATTAATTATCAAATACCGGTTAATTAATTAATTTATTATAGAGACAATTTTGTTATAATCCATTGTCCATCTCTCTCTCTCTATATATATATATACGATAAGAGACCAGATTTCGTGTTTCCTTTGTTTATTTAGACATGTAATTAATAGAATAGGAATAGAAATAGAATCATGCATTGCATGCTTCACTATTGGTGAGTAATATAAATATATATATATATATGTATATATATATAGTGTTGTTCCAGTACTAAAAAGGAAAAGGAAAATGATAAAGAACAAGATGAATATATAGATATATGCGTATTGCCAAAAGTGTACTTGCGTAAATTTTACAGTGTGAGCAGTGAGAATATATAAGTATATACATATATATATAGAGAGAGAGAGGTGGTCTTATTAGGAAATCCTGTTGTTTGTTGTTTATTGTTTGTTGTTTGTTGTTCATTCAACTTAATTTTGTATCATACTAATTTTGTTGTTTGTTGTTCATTCAACTTAAGTTTGTTGTTCATTCAATCACTCCTTCATTATATATATGTATATATATATATTGGGTATATAGATTAAATGTATATAAGAGAATAATAATACATGCACATTAGTTAATTAATTATATGTATATATTGTAGGGGGCTAGATACTATACTATTAGTTAGGTTGTAGAAACAAGTACATATATAAGAAAAAAGAAAAAGAAAGAAGAGATTTAGAAAATAAATAATATAATTAGAGGTTGAGGAGGTGGGTGGAAGAATTTATTATATATATATATATGTATATACGACTACTAGTACTGTGTGTGTGTGTGACTGTGGTGTGGTTGCAGAAGCATGAAAGGCCGTTGCAGAGGAAATGTGAATCCAAGCCCATGCATTTATTACATTATATATATACATACATACATATATATATATTATTAGTAGAGAAGAAGAAGAAGACGATGAAGAAGAGTACTGCTACTAGTCTAGTCTCATTTCGTTACTTATTCAAAAGAAAAGAATAAAAGAAAACGTAGTCAAATCACAAGACCATATATATATATTAAGAAAAAAGGTTTTGGGATTTGGATTTGAATGGCCAAGAGCCAAATGCAATCATGACGTACTTTACTTTGTGCAATGATGCCTTTTCCCCCCCTTTTTTCCTTTTTATTATTGAATTTAATTATTATTGTTTCTCTCTCTCTCTCATCTCATAATTGCATCTCCATTGATTAATTTAATTCCCACTCTTTCTTTCTATCATCAGGTTTTATTAATTAATTGACATAGACACGTAAAAGTGTTGCTTCATAACTTATTAATTAGAGTTCGAACACTGACTACTCAAAATCAAAATGAGAATGAAATGCATAAAAAGCTTTTATTTATAATTAATAATATCATGATGAGGCATTAGTAATTTATATTTGTTATATTGATTTTTTTTTTAATCGTGCGTGCATGTGTTTGGTTGGCAGTACAAAACTGAATGCTCTTTCTGATGACTCATCATCATCATGCTTGTTAATTTTGCATTTATTTGATAGTGCCAATACACACCATGCCCCATGCACAAGAGTTATTATTATGATGACAATACAAATACAATACTACTATTGCCTTCTCTCTTTCTCTTTTTTTTTTTATTTATTTATTACAACTAAAAAAAAAAGAAGCAAACAAAGAAAGAAAGGAGCTTATAAAACTGTTCCCACACATATATATATATTTATATTGAAGTACAGGAATTAGAGCAGGAATAATATAGTATGGTAGGACCCAATAAAAACACAATATAATAAATTTGATTTGATGACTTGACTAATCCTGAATGATCTGAATCTGAATCTGAGACCATTTTGACCAAGAATGATATCTTCCTTCTTTTTCTTCTTCTTCTTCTTCTAATAATAATAATACAAGTCCTCTTTCTGGTTATTGGAGTTTGGACTGACACAGTTTTCGATAATCAAACTCCCTTAGGGTTTGGGGTTTGGGATTGGGAATGAAATGAATGAACGAAGGAATATTGAATATGAATAATTAAGCTGTTATACCTTTTTACCCTTTTCCTTAATTACATGCTTTTTGTCTCCCTCTCCCTCTCCCTCTCTATTATTATTATTATTATTATTATTATTATTATTATTAATTCACTATTCTATTCTATATGCTATACCTATATATATGATAGCAATATCCAACCAAATATATATAATATCAAATAATAAATGCTTTCTTCAAAACAATATACTGTTACTGTATTTAATCCCTGCAACTCAACACCACCATACTTGCATGCAATTATTGATTCAAAAATAATATCTATTTATATATATATATATACTAGGTAAAAATAGCGTGTTTGTTTGTTTGACTTGTTTTAAAATTGTAAACATTCTTTATAATTATAATAAAACAAATTTATTGTTAAAAAATATATATATAATAGAATGAGTTATAATTCTATAATATATATAAATATTTATATCAATAATTTCTACATATATGACATAGCACAACATTGACATATATATATTTACATGATATATAAATACAATAATATTTAAAAGTAAATGAATAATAAAAATAAAATAAGAATATAAAAAGTTATAGTGTAAACCATAGTATATATGTATCAATTTTTTTTAGTTTCCAATATATCTCGCAATGTCATTTGCTGAATTTGATGAACAAAAAAACTTCAACCACTTGATAAAAAATAAACTTCCACACAAATTTATAAGATAAAAAATTATATGTATACCTTTATTAATTTAAAAAAAATATGATTTAATTATTTAAATTATCATAAAATATCTTAAAAGTATCATATTTTAATTAATTAATTAATTAATTTTTGTTTAAGTTTATGTTTATGTTTGTTATAGTTTTTGAATTCAGGAGTAACAACAAATATTTTATATTATATGTTTAATATAATATTAAGTTTAATTAAATTTTATTTAAGTTATAAAATATATGGTTTTATTATTTTTAAATAATTATCATTGTAAAATATCTAAATAATATCATTTTTTAATTATTTATTTATTTAATTTTATTTAAGTTTAAGTGATGAAAGCGAAGTTGATTCCCATATCCTTAAAAAAAAGGCGCTTTATCTTCGATGTTCTATTCTACTGTTTGTTTTATATGGATTTTAAATGGTCAAAGGCCTAATAGATTTCATTCAAAGCATTCATAGGTTCTCACGGAACTCACCTTGTGCTGCTTTCCCTCTCTTGGAGTGGAGCTCTCAGTTGATGAGAACTGGCTTTGTGCTTTCGCTCCATCTCCCGTGACATACCTTTGTCTTGAACCTGTTGTCTTTTACCAACTCCCCATATAAAACCACTAATGGGTCAGCGGGTCTCTCATCTACGGAATGGCCAGCACCTACACCCGATTCTTGAACTCCAGCTCCTGCTCATGAAAGTGAAGATTTGGATGTCCACCCGGCTGAAGGATCCAATAGTGAATTCTTCTTTTCTTTACTCAATGTTGAAGTTGGTTCTGAAGGATCAAATAGGTCATGGCTTGGGGAGTCATTGAAACCAAGACTTTCAGTTTAGTGTATATTAAAAAGAACAGAGGAATGAGCCTAGCCTATATAGTAGAGTATTCGGCCTAACTCACAGGCGGAGATAAAGGCTATTAAATAGTCGCCTAAGCCGACGATGGACGAGACTCTGGAAGAGTGGCTTTCTGTTGAGGTTGCTTCTGACGGGCTTGTGACCAACTCGGTAATCTACTATTAAATATAAGAATATTTAGTTAAAGTTAACTGGAAAAAAAAAATTATGTTATCTACACACTTTATATAAATATATATATATAAATAAGTGGGGATTTCCAGGCAGGGGTGTTCGTGGTGTGGGTGGTGCGGTTTTTCTCTAATTTTTTGGACCGCACCGCATATGTGGTTTGAACAATTTTTTAAACCACAACCCGCACCACATAGACCTCAAACCGCATAAACCGCACCGCAAAAATGTGGTCTGATGTGAGCGGTTTATACCTATGGCCAAATAATTTAACAATTAAATATTATAAATAAGAAAGATTCATAATAAATCTCATAACCATTGAGTGTTTAACAAAATAATTAAATGTATGACAAGCTAATAAACTTTAAGCAAAACAATAAAAATATAACATACTAATAACAAATAAAAAATGTAATATAAAAGTAAATATTATTTTAATTAAGGAGGAATATATTTATATTGAAGTAGAATATGTGTTAGCATCCTATGAAATATTATATTTTTTTTCTAAATATTGTGTATATTATATTATACTATATAAATATTTATGCATTAATTTTAAATGTAGTAAAATTGAAAAAAATAATATAAAAAGTTAATATATATAATGATGTGGTGCGGTGTAGTTTGAATCGCATTTATAAAATTTAAAACTACAAACCGCACTGCATCACGCGGTTTGGCAAAAATACAAACCGCAACCGCACCGCGAATAGTTCTAAACTGTAAATTGCAGTGCAGTATGGTGCGATGTAGGTGGTGTGTGCGGTTTTATGAACATCCCTATTTCCAGGTGACTCATTAATTTCGGTGGAATAAAATTAGAATGATAAATATGATATTTAATTTATTTCTAGAATCAACATTGAAATCATAATTATTTCTGTTTGGTGAATGTGGAGAAATAAAATGGAATAAGTGGTCTATTAACAAAAATATCCAATTTTATTTCTTTGATATATTTTTCAAATATTTAACAAGAAAAGTTTAATTTTTTGTTTAGATCAAGCAAAGCAAAGAATAGGAAATGTATCACTTTAGTCCCAGCAAAATACCATATATGCGGCTCTTGCTTTTCATAATATCTTAATTTTACTATCTATTTTATTATTCATACCAAAATATACACTAAATCTATTTTTGGTCAAAATTATTCTTTTAAAGATCATTTTACCCTCAATCAATTATTTTGTTTATAATCAAAATTATTTTTAATTATTTTATTTCAATGAATTGACAATACAAAATCTTTATTTTTAAAAACAAGCTCAAATAAATAATAAAATAAATACTTTTTTATTAATCATACCATATGTGGCATCATCACCTTACTTTACAAAAATATGGGAAAAAATAAATTACTTTCTATATTTATGGGCATTAAAGTTATGCCACAAAATGTGGTAATTTTAGAAAGAAAAAAAAGTTTAAAATATGGGAATCCCACAAAATACTATGAACAAAATACCATAAAAAAATACACATTTTTTCTCTCTTACTTTCCTCTTTCTCCCAATCTCTCACGTATTCTTCACTTGCTCTCTCCATTTTTCTCACAACAATGGCAGCCAATTATTTTCTCTTACAACAATAGGAGCTCTCTCACATCGGCAAATAGACGACGTATCTCTGGTCACCGCCGACGCCATCTCTGATTCGTATTCTTCTTCGTTTTCACGTTCTTCTTCTTCTTCTTCTTTTTTTACGTTCTTCTGCGTCTTCTTTGTTGTTTCAGATTTGTTTTTTCTTTTCTTTTCAGATCTGGTTTTCTTTTATAGATCTGTTTTTTTTTTCTAAATCTGTCTAAGTAACCAGTTACTGTCATGATTCTGTTTTGTTTTCAGATCTGAGTTTTTTATATACTTAGTTGTAACTAGTTACCTTATTTAATTTCATTCTTCATGGTTGTTTTTAAATCTGATTTTGTTTTTTAGATCTAGTTTTCTTTATAAAACTACCTAAGTAACCAGTTACTGTCACGATTTTATTTTATTTTTCAGATCTGTGTTTTTTTGTGGACCTAGTTGTAACCATTACCGTATTTGATCTCCTTCTTCATGTGTTATTTTAAAATCTGATTTTATTTTTCAGATTTGGTTTTCTTTATAAAACTATCTAAGTACCCAGTTACCTTCTTCGATCTTCTTCTTCTTGGTTATTTTCATATCTGATTTTGTTTTTCAGATGTAGTTGTTTTTTTTTTTTGTTTTAAAGATTTGGCTAAGTAACTAGTTACCAATTAATTGTTATTTTGATAGGGGTAACCAATCACCACCTTCTTCTTCTACTGCTACTTATCAGATTAATTTTTTATTTTCCAAGTTTTTTTTTTCTAGCTTTGGCTTGGTAACTAGTTATCAATCAGTTATTTTAATAGGGGTAACCGGTTACCTTCTTCTTCTTCTTTATTGGATGTTTAAAATTGATAGTAGTAACCGGTTACTGCCACATTACTAAAAAATTATTCAAAATGAAATTAAATGACATATATACATCTTCAACAATAATCCAAACACATACATATGTATAATGACATAACCCAGACATCATCATCATCATCATCACCACAATTAGTGAAAGTTATTTTCATCACCTCATATTTGAATGTATATATAAAATTAATATAATAACAATAATAATACATCCATATATATATAAATGTGTATTATCTTATAATCTTATATATATGTATATACATATAAAAATAATAATAGCAATATTATATGTATATATATAATGAAAAAAATTATATGGTTTTATGTATACAATTAATTGTATATATATATTATTAACTTAAATATGATTAAAAAAATATAGTAATAAAAATATCCCGTAATTAAAAAAAATCAATATTGAAATTATATGGTATATTTTAATAAAATTACAAAAATATGGAAAAATAATCCCATAAAAATGAAAATAAATAAATTATGCCATACAAAACTTAAAGAAAAAAAATACCATATTTATCAAAGTTTTAAAAAAAAATCCCATATTTCATATAATTTCATCATCAAAGATATCAATATGTATATATATATATATAGACTGGACTGGATCCCATTCACTTTTGGGCTAACTGGGCTTTATTTGCTTCTTCAATTTTTATACTCTTCAATGCATTTGGGCTTCCTCCTCCAAATTTAATCTTTTAGCCCATTCCACATTACATATAATTTTTGTATGAAATAGTAAAATAATTAATTAAGATTAGCCTTATGATTATATAGTTCTTAATTTTAAATGCATGGCATGTTATGTTAATGAACTTTCTATTTATGTATATTTATATTTGGAATTAAAATTGCATTTGTAAATAGAATATTACAATAATTTTTTAACTAATAGATATTATATAAGACCATCTCCAATCATATCACTAAATTTGGTGTTGACCGACACCAAATATACCGTTATATATATATATTTTTTTCCAATCATAATATCAAAAGTTACACACAAAAAAAATTCTTTATTATTATATTATTTTCTTAATAAAATATAATATTCTTTTTATTATTATACTATTTTACTAAAATCATCACAATTATTATATCTAAATAATTATTTTAATAAAAATAAAACTATTAATTAATTACATGACAATAATACTATAGATTAGTAAAACTCGATAAATTAAAATATATTACATGTGTTTGATTTTAAGTTTTAATGTATGTTTTATTGTAATGTTGTAAGTTTATAATAATGTTTTATTGTATTTTGTTATAACTATAAATATTAACTAAGAAGTTAAAAAAATTATACAAAAAATTAATTATAGTTTAATTAAATTGTAATTAAGAAAAATTAATAACACTTTTATACACAATTTAACCCACTCAAAATAAAGCCACACAAAATAAACCAATTTCTAAACTTTATTAACATAAATAATAATATATTTATATATTTAAACATTATAAAATATAATATAATAATTAAAAAAAAATATAGAGATGCTACGTGTGGCATGCTGCCCCTTTGGCACACCCACATGAGGCAATTTTGTAAGTGAGCATGCTTTGGTGCTTGATCATTAGTCAAGTCTTGCACCAAGCAACCTCATGGGATAGGGTAGTGACAGTTTTATAATTATGCATATGTCTCCGAGACAAAAATCATATATGTTACTGGGAAGACCTTGTATCCCTAGAAGACTCCTTAGGGGGAGGTGACCTGGTGACTTAGAGAAGCACCATGACCATCAGCAGATAGGAGCCAAAGCTGTGTACTCCCTTGCCCTATCAAGACTGTATATTAATAATAAAACAATGTTTATCCATACTTGCCCTTGTATGCTCCCTTGTTGTCTATGTGTTACTTGTTTGTTATCTTCGTTGGGTCATTGCGTGTCACTTGCCTTGTTGTGTGCTTTGTGTTGTGTGGACGTTCCTATGAATGACTTGCTTTGTGCTTGCTCATACTTCGTTATTGCCCGTTGCATGTCCAAGATGTGTATGTAGCTAACCACTGAGTTTGTTTGCCTGTAGGTATGTGTTGTAGGCTGACTTGCTAGTTTGAAGTGTCTGTAAGTGATGCACGTTCGGTCTGCTTGGAGTACTCAAATAGCCGGCCCGTGACACTATTCATTGCACTATAGCTACCACTGCATATATGCCTAAAATTTGGACTGCATCATCAAATATGGTGATGCGTTCGAGATGGCCTAATAATAATTTTTATTAAAACTAATTAAGTTTTTATATATGTTCATTCTCTAAGAAACTGAAGCAAGGATCTTGTGTTATATAATAACTGTAATATTTATTGTCTTGTTTTGTTCCTATAGAAAAGATTCCTAAAAGGATTTTCTTGGTCATTTTTCTAACTTGGTATGATTAGGATTAGTTCAAAGAATTTGACAAATACCGAAATGGACCCCTATGTTATTGTTTCATTCAAGATTTGTGGAATAGATGTCTGAGATCATTATGTGCTCTATTTTTTTTTTAATAAAGGAACCAAGTACTGCACTTTCAAGGAAAATGGAGATCATATAATAATATCAATAATAATTACTGAACAAATCAATTAAGTAATAATGAATTATAGCCTTTTATAATTACACAAAATATTGATTTTAAATAAGACTCAATCTTAATTAAGATTTTTTCTATTAATTTTTTTAAAATAAATATAATGTCATACTCATTAATTATTATAATTATTATTTGTTCAACTACCAAATTAATCATATATTAACAATCCACCATTTACTTAAATGTATATATATATTAAGATCCTATCCTATAGGCTCAGTCCCAACAATGATGCTATGTTTGGCCATGCAAGTAAATTATTTATTTATTTATTTAACACACATACAAAGCAATTTATATTTGGAGGGTTTCACACTAAATTCAATTGAACTGTTACTTAATGAAATTTAATATCGGTTTCTACCCAATTTAATTTAATATTTATTATGGGATATTGATATACAATTAAGAGAATTTAATTATTTGGTACCCTATATTTTTGCAAAGTATCATTTTACTATCTTTTGTTTTCAATAATACTCATATGGTACCTGTATTTTAAAATTATATATATTTGATATCATAAATTCAGATTTAATAAATAAAATTTTGTTAATATGATCAAACTGTCATCAGATATATATAATTAAGTAATTAAATTTAAATTTGGAACTTACATAATTGACAGTAGTTTGATTAAATTAGTAAAATTTTATTAATTAAATTTGAGTTTAAGATATCAAATATGTACGATTTTAAAATACAAAGTACCATATAAGCATTATTGAAAACAGAAAGTACCAAAATAATACTTTATAAAAACACAGGAACCAAATAGTTAACAACCCTGCAATAAAAGTATAACATGGGTTGTGGTGTTATGACACAAAAATATCTCAAATATCACCAAAGTGTACTTGCCATTTAATGAAAACGAAAAAGATACAAAGCCTAAGTTGTTGTCAACAACATCAAACACTGTAATTTACAATCTAATATACAAAGACCAAAGACCAGTACTTTGTATTGCTGACTTGGGGGTCGTCTCCACCGCTACTTGGAAAGAACACCTCTCCACCACAATCTAATATATATATATATATATATAAAAAAATAAAAAAAGAAGAAGTAGTATTGCATGGACCCACTCAGTCAGCAGTGGAATGAGAATTCTACATTCACTCAGTCATTTTCCAATGGGAGAGCTAGAAAGAAGCAGCCAGCAGCCGGGAAGAAATTTACAAAAGAAACTTTTGGTAACAACCCCACTTCACTATTTTCACTCTCATTTCCACTACCAAAAGCAAAAGCAGTGTCTGCCATTAATATTTTTATTATATATAGTCATCTTCCTTTACCCAACTCTCCAAAATTATTATATTATGCAACCTCCTCTGCTCTCCTATATATCATATCTTATCAAATCACACCATCATAATTAACAATTCTATATATACATTTCAGTTTCTTACATTGTGTCATCGAGGATTATGGCAACCCCAGCAGCAGCGCCCTTAGTCTTCAAAGTTCGAAGAGCAGAACCCCAACTGGTAGCTCCGGCTAAGGCCACACCAAAAGAGCTCAAACTACTTTCTGACATAGACGACCAAGAAGGTCTTCGCTTTCATATTCCGGTCATACAGTTTTACAAGTATGAGGCGTCCATGCGAGGAAGGGACCCAGTCAAGGTCATCAGAGACGCCCTGGCTCAAACGCTGGTCTTTTACTACCCTTTCGCTGGCAGGCTACGTGAGCTTGCAGGAACCGGGAGGAAGCTTGCGGTGGAGTGTACTGGCGAGGGCGTGCTGTTCGTGGAAGCCGACGCCGATGTCACCTTGAACGACTTTGGAGACGCTCTTCAACCCCCCTTTCCTTGCTTGGAAGACCTTATTTTCGATGTTCCTGGCTCCGGAGGGGTCCTTCACTCTCCCCTGATGCTTATCCAGGTCACTCGCCTTGCCTGCGGGGGCTTCATATTCGCGCTCCGCTTGAACCACACCATGAGCGACGCTGCAGGCTTGGTCCAGTTCATGACGGCGGTGGGAGAGATAGCGCGGGGCGCAGGCTCCCCCTCTGTTCCACCGGTGTGGCAGAGGGAGCTCCTCAACGCCAGGAACCCGCCGAGAGTGACCTGCGAACACCGCGAGTACGAAGAAGTAGCCGACACCAAGGGTACCATCATACCTCTGGACGACATGGCCCACCGCTCCTTCTTCTTCGGCCCAACCGAGGTGGCAGCCCTCCGGCGGTTGGTTCCGCCGCACATCCGTCGAGCTTCCACCTTCGAGCTACTGACTGCGTGCTTGTGGAAGTGCCGCACCACTGCGCTGAAGATGGACCCGGAGGAGGAGGTGCGCATAATATGCATAGTGAACGCGCGTTCGAAGTTCAACCCTCCTTTGCCGAGGGGGTATTACGGCAACGCGTTTGCCTTCCCGGTGGCGGTGACGACGGCGGGGAAGCTGTGCGAGAATCCAGTGGGGTATGCGGTGGAGCTGGTGAAGAGGGCGAAGGAGGGGGTGACGGAGGAGTACATGCAATCGGTGGCGGATCTGATGGTGAGCAAGGAGAGACCCCACTTCACGGTGGTGAGATCGTACCTGGTGTCAGACTTGACCCATGCAGGGTTTGGGGAGGTGGACTTGGGGTGGGGGAGGGCTGTGTATGGTGGAGCTGCCAAGGGTGGTGTTGGGGCCATCCCGGGCGTGGCCAGTTTCTACATTCCTTTTACGAACAAGGTGGCTGGGGAGCAAGGAATTGTGGTTCCTGTTTGCTTGCCTGCGCAGGCCATGGATACGTTTGTGGAGCAGTTGAATTCCATGTTGAAACCCACAGCCGCAGCCCCACACACTTTCATTGCTTCCGCTCTATGATCATGATATGATGTGACTATATCCACAACATATATTCATATTTCATAGTCATTTACTGTTCTGGTTTCTTTTCTACCATATACATTATATATATATGCTCTGCATTAATATGATTTCCGATCCCATATTAATTGCATTTGCACCTGCTTGCTTTGTAAAAATCAAATAAAGACTAAGCTTTTTTTTGTAATGCGAATTGATGAACATTTTTGTTTCTTTCACCTTTGGAAAATTTCCATATATGACCCCAAAAAAAGCATATATATGTTCTATGGTAAATGTAATTAAATAATACATTTATACAGTTTCTTCGTTAATTAAATAATGCAAAAAAAAAGTTTATAAATGCTGACAATATTCATAAATCCACAAATGGGGACAATAACACAACATCAACAACCAAAAAAAAAAAGGAAAAGGGTAAAGTAGAAGTCTCGTGTTTTAATTTAGTAGGACTTTTCATTGCTTTGTTATATATATCATTGAGAAACGCACTCGTTCTCTTTTTCTAATGATTAAAAATATATGATTTTAAATATCTTTTTTTTTGGAAATAGTGTTAAAAGGAATTTTTTTCACGGGTATGCTTTTTATATGAACATGTAGGGATTTCTTCTCCTAACCTTTTTTTTTTATTTTATGATGGTATTTATTGCGTAGCGATCTTCTTGTAGGATTTTGAATTTTTTTAAATAATTAGAGTGTCAAAAATAAAATTCAAACAATAATTGTATGTGTGTTTTTATTATTTATTGTATGTGTGCTATTATTATTATTATTATACATTTTATGTAGTTTTTTTTATAAAAAATTTAAATTATGTATAAATAAATTTATGTTTTGTGTAAGATTATTTTGACTGATTACCTGTTTGGAATCTTTATTTTTTTTAAATTATAAAAAGTAAGTGATATGTTTAATTTATGTTTTGTGTAAGGATTCACACCATATTAAACTTTGTATTTTAACTCTTTACCCGTTTGGAATCTTTATTTTAGCTCCAGGTGGAATCGTCAACCGAGAGTTGTCCTTGAAAAGTTGTGACTGCAATAACAACAATGGGAACAAAGTAGATCATGACTTCATAAAGGATTGCAGTTGTTTATCACTTATCACTGTCACGTCTGAATCATAAACATTCAGAGTCCAAGTAGAAATGGAGGCTTTAACTGCAAACCAATGCGCTTGAAGGTAGTTCTAGCACCAATATACAGTGTCTACTTCCTTCCACGACGCCAGAAATTGATTGTCAATTCCTGTAATCATTGACATCACATATGAATCCCACAAAAATCTTTTCTTATTCGCTTCCTTGGCATTCTGATATGCATCATAACGGGCCGGTACCACTTGTGAGAACATAATATTCATCACAATAGCATCTTGCTGATACGCTCCGGGATAGAACTGTCGACGCCTACGTAGCATATGCTTGGTTGCATCAATATGCTGCAAAAATGATAGGAAAGCAATTGTAAACCATCTGCCTCTATCCATCAAACCAACATCGAACCCCTATCGACCTCAATTTAAAGCTACTAGAACCAAACCATCTGCATATACCCATCGAACCCCTATCGAACCAAATTTAATGCTACTAAAACCAAACCATCTGCCTCTACCCATCGAAACCCCATCGAATCCCATCAACCTCAATTTAAAGCTACAAGAACCAAACCATATGCCTCTATCCATCAAACCAACATCGAACCCATATCGAACCCCATTTAAAGCTACTAGAACCCAAACCATCTGCCTCTACCCATCGAACCCCATCGAATCCAATTTAAAGCTACTAGAACCAAATCATCTGCCTTTACCCATCGAACCCCTATGGAACCAACATCGAACCCCTATCGAACCAAATTTAATGCTACTAGAACAAAACCATCTGCCTCTACGCATCGAAACCCCATCGAATCCCATCGACCTCAATTTAAAGCTACTAGAACCAAACCATCTACCTCTACCCATCAAACCTCTATCGAACCCCATCGAATCCAATTTAAAGCTGCTACTAGAAACAAACCATCTGCCTCTATCCATCGAACCAACATCGAACCCATATCGAACCCCATTTAAAGCTACTAGAACCCAAACCATCTGCCTCTACCCATCGAAACCCTTATCGAACCCCATCGAATCCAATTTAAAGCTACTAGAACCAAACCATCTGCCTCTACCCATCGAACCCCTATCAAACCAACATCAAACCCCTATCGAACCAAATTTAATGCTACTAGAACCAAACCATCTGTCTCTACCCATCGAAACCCCATTGAACCCCTATCAAACCCCATCGAATCCCATCGACCTCAATTTAAAGCTACTAGAACCAAACCATCTGCCTCTACCCATTGAAACCCCATCGAACCCTTATCGAACCCCATCGAATCCAATTTAAAGCTACTATAACCAAACCATCTGCCTCTATCCATCGAACCAACATCGAACCCCTATTGAACCAAATTTAATGCTACTAGAACCAAGCCATCTGCCTCTACCCATCGAAACCCCATTGAATCCCATCAACTTCAATTTAAAGCTACTAGAACCAAACAATCTGCCTCTATCCATCGAACCCTATTTAAAGCTACTAGAACCCAAACTATCTGCCTCTACCCATTGAAACCCCATCGAACCCCATTGAATCCAATTTAAAGCTACTAGAACCAAACCATCTGCCTCTACCCATCGAACCCCTATTGAACCCCTATCGAACCAAATTTAATGCTACTAGAACCAAACCATCTGCCTCTACCCATCGAAACCCCATCGAACCCCTATCGAACCCCATCGAATCCCATCGACCTCAATTTAAAGATACCAGAACCAAACCATCTGCCTCTACCCAACGAAACCCCATCAAACCTCTATCGAACCCCGTCGAATCCAATTTAAAGCTACTAGAACCAAACCATCTGCCTCTATCCATCGAACCAACATCGAACCCCATTTAAAGCTACTAGAACCCAAACCATCTGCCTCTACCCATCGAAACCCTATCGAACCCCATCGAATCCAATTTAAAGCTACTAGAACCAAACCATCTGCCTCTACCCATCGAACCCCTATCGAACCAACATCAAACCCCTATCGAACCAAATTTAATGCTACTAGAACCAAACCATCTTTTTCTACCCATCGAAACCCCATTGAACCCCTATCAAACCCCATCGAATCCCATCGACCTTAATTTAAAGCTACTAGAACTAAACCATCTGCCTCTACCCATCGAAACCCCATCGAACCCTTATCGAACCCCATCGAATCCAATTTAAAGCTACTAGAACCAAACCATCTGCCTCTATCCATCGAACCCATATCGAACCCCTATCGAACCCCATTTAAAGCTACTAGAACCAAACCATCTGCCTCTATCCATCGAACCCATATCGAACCCCTATCGAACCCCATTTAAAGCTACTAGAACCAAACCATCTGCCTCTATCCATCGAACCAACATCGAACCCATATCGAACCCCTATCGAACCCCATTTAAAGCTACTATAGCCCAAACCATCTGCCTCTACCATTGAAACCCCCATCGAACCCCTATCGAACCCCATCGAATCCAATTTAAAGCTATTAGAACCAAACCATCTGCCTCTACCCATCGAACCCCTATTGAACAAACATCAAACCCCTATCGAACCCCATCGAATCCAATTTAAAGCTACTAGAACCAAACCATTTGCCTCTATCCATCGAACCAACATCGAACCCATATCGAACACCTATCGAACCCCATTTAAAGCTACTAGAACCCAAACCATCTGCCTCTACGCATCGAAACCCCATCGAATCCAATTTAAAGCTACTAGAACCAAACCATCTGCCTCTACCCATCAAAACCCCATCGAACCCCTATCGAACCCCATCGAATCCCATCGACCTCAATTTAAAGCTACTAGAACCAAACCATCTGCCTCTACCCATCGAAACCCTATCGAACCCCATTTAAAGCTACAAGAACCAAACCATCTGCCTCTATCCATCGAAACCCCATCGAACCCCTATTGAATCCAATTTAAAGCTACTAGAACCAAACCAACATCGAACCCCATATAAAGCTACTAGAACCCAAACCATCTGCCTCTACCCATCGAATCCAATTTAAAGCTACTAGAACCAAACCATCTGCCTCTACCCATCGAACCCCTATCGAACCAACATAAAACCCCTATCGAACAAACATCGAACCCTATCGAACCCAATGTTTATACCAGATAACAGATATTAATAAAATTACTTACCCCATCATCGATCCAAAACTGTGGTGTCTTCATCGTCAGAAACCAACTCATACCATACACACCAGTTTGGACATCCCTCTTCGTCTTGTTCGGAATATCTCCAAGCAACCACTTGCCGACCGTCCTGTACTGTGTAGCAAGTGGCTTCTTCAGAGGGTCGAGGACTAATGGCACATCATCAATCGCATCCACACGAGCTTTCTTCTTGGTTGGGTCGGTGTAGTCTTCAAATTTCTTAGGTTGGCATCTTTTCCTCTTGGCCAATTCAAACTCTACACCAGCAACATCCCCAGGTTCTATAATAGCAACACCTGGGGTCTCAGGATTTGCTATGAGTACTATCTGGGGTGAAGGCCTATGTCATGTACGACAAAATCATCTGGGAGGTCAAGTGAGTCGGAATCAGAATCATCTGGAAGATCTTGTACAAATGTCAAGATCTTATTGACAGCATCCATGATGACCGCCTGGTTCTTTAGGATGGTATCCTGATGACTCTCGACTCGCTCCAACCTCTCCAACACCTCCTGTAAATCAGGTTGATCAGGACTGTGGTGTATCGATGGAGCCGGGGCCGAGGGTGTGGGGCCGATAGGGACTGGGGTATCCTCATCATCAGGGCCATCAACAAAAATATTGGCTGCCTTCGCAACCTCAGCAGCTATCTCCGCCACCTTCTCAAAATCAGTGGGAGTTTCTACCTCTTCTTCTTGGCCCAACCTGGGATACAAGAGAGCATCACCCTCAGTCAGAGCGCTATAATAATCTATCTCCGAAGGCCGGGGCTTCAACATGGACAACACAATCAACTGCATCAAATACAAAGCATTTGATGACCACTATCATGCTTCCATACCTTCGCGTACAAGTTCCCTTTTCAACAACAGCGCTCCATGCAACTTACATTGTCACTCAGGCGAACCTGAACTAGTGAAAAAGCATACAACCTTGATCTCTCGATCAACCTTGTCTCATATCAACGAGTTCCAACTCTAATGTAGCACATCTCCACAATCGCCTATGGTAGTTGTCTTTCTAGCATCACTGAACTTTCTGATTCGAAGCAACCATAACTTGTCCCCTCTCTCGGATGTCCAGTATTCCCACAAAGAGGAGCAACCAAGTCTCATCCCGTCTCAGCTTACTGGTCCTTTATAGGTGACTAAAAGGCTTAACGATATCTGTTCAAGCATTCGAACCTTCTTGATCCTTCTTCACGCCTACATCCACTATAGGATGGGCCAACCAGGTTCACCCCAACTTGAGATGAACCTGGCTCTGATACCAACTGTTATGGGCTGACATTTTGACAGGAGAAATGCCTGTGCGACACCTGAATCCTCTGAGCCCAGGTCAGCCTTCCAACTATTCAAATAACAATGAGCATATTTTTCGCGCGATCGTATGCCTACGCACACTTCCGTCTCTCGAACAACTCTCGCCAAGTCATACTTTCAAGCATCTATGAGTGCATCCATGCATTAAGGCTATATAGCCAAGACACTCACACTGTCCATAGGTTCTCACTATGGCAAGGAAAATTCCAACACCGATGCCCACCCAGACATTCATAAGCCAATGCAACATGTGTGCCCAAGAGCCAACACCAAGATGACGTGCTAGCGCCTCTCATCATGCCCTATTCGATACCATCCGAATAGTTCCCATCGCGGCCCAAGGACTCCCATCCATCCATGGTCCAATCCTCAAGGCACCGTACCTTCACTCATGTTGTCAGGCCCTCGAGACTAGTTGCCAAACTAGTAGCACACACTGGACCTCTACCTACTCAAGCATAGTGCACCCTCAAATGCTTGCATGCTAACAAGTCCCACGAATGACTTCCCATGCCATCTCATGTCGAGACTCGTGGCCATGGCGCACCACGACGTCTCTCGAAGGTTTGGGCCACGTTCCATGCAAGCGGCATCCCGACAAGCCAAAGGAATCGTACCCATAAAGCTCTGGCAGCACACTTCAACGCACTACCAGGGTGGCCCGGTAATGTTCATGAGTACTCCTACTCATGGAGACATATGAGTCCCCTCGTGGTCCTCATACGCCTGCCCTACTAGCCCTTTTAACTAGTAGTAGCTCACTTGATGCACCTGCGCCAGGGGTGGTGGATAGCTAGCACCAGGTGCTCCCCCTACAAAGAACATTCTCAGCTTTTAGCCTTTTACTAGTAACATATATGGTTTTTGCTTGGGAGACATATTTGGCTCTCATCTCGCCAATTCTCCGAATCTCCCAAATCTGATTGCACCATTGCGTTCATTGACCCTTCAATATGGAACCTACCAAGTCTCGTCCATTTCTGGGCAATGTTGAAGATATTTACAAAAATGCCACTGTCGTATAAACAAGTCATCAACATGCTCACCAGCTTGCACCCTCGCGTGTGCATCTGACCGAGCACCAACCTAGCTGGTAACATGCTCTCAAGGCCGGCATATTACATGGGGCAGCACCCCACCCCACCCACTATTGATTCAAGTACCGGCCCGACCCACCCAGTTTACTCTTTTTTTTTTCTACAATCAATAAGTAAAGAATTATAATTTTGATTTTAATTTTTTTTACAATCAATAAGTAATGATATACATAAAATACATGACTATTATAAATTTACATGTAAATTTGATTTATGCTAGTATTATTTGAATATTATAAACCTCATAGTTAATAATACAATAAAAATTTAAAAAACTCAATTACTTTAAAACAATTTATAAATATATCTGATAAAAACATAAAAAAAATCTTTTGAAAAAATTTATTTACAAAAAAAAGAAAAAAAAAAGTAAATCGTATCAGGTATGACCTGTCCGGACTCATCCGGGGCGGGTCTGCCCTGACCTGCTTCAAAACACTTATCGAGTTGGATTGGGGCGGGGCAAGGTCTTATTGAATCAGGGGCGGGATTTACACTCCTAAACTCAATTTTTTATAAGAGTAAAAAATTATCATCAAATCAAGCTAAAACGTAGGACCACTTGGAAATACAAACTCTAAGCCATTAAAAATAAATTAATCAAACATGTGTTAGTTTTGACATTCTCATTCATACCAAACCTAACCCTCATGCCAAACACATAGTTCAATCTTCTCTCAAATCTCTCAACAATACTCTAGTCTTTATTTCTTAAGTTTAGTTCTTAGCTCTTAGAGAGTCTTTCTTCGTGATAGAAGCTCTCGGCCTACTAGTAATTTTTTTAAAAAAAATTAGGCCATTTTAATTTTCTGGAAATCTTTTGAAGGAGTGAGGAGGATAACTACTTTCTATCTATTATTATTAGAGCACTCCCAATGGCTCCTTTAAAATAGTTATATTTTAAAATTATAGTTCAAATGTGAGAAAATGGTTCTCCATCAAATGAGCTACTCAAATTTTTTTTTTGCTTAATACACTATTCATTATTTACATGTAGAAACAACTATTCACTCCTTTATAAATATTTTTTTTTTCTAACTTTCTATATATATGTTTGATATTAAGAATAATATTATATGGTTTTAGTAATTTTTTTAAAACTTATATACATATTATTATTTTATATTTTGTTATAATTATTATATTGAGAATTATTTTGAAATTTTGTATTAATTTGTATTTTATTTATTTTGGAATAATCTAAAATAAAATATAATTATATTTTGATATTATATAAGGATAAATATCATATTAAAAGATATAAAGATACTATTGATAATGAAAGAAAAAAATTTAAATGAATAAAAAAAATATATTTAAATGATATTGAGAAAAAAATAGAGAAGCTGATGTATAGTATAATGTAAAAATTAAAAGTAAAATAAATAAAATAGTATTTTGATGAGATATTTTAAAATATAGAAAAAATCATCTACTGGGGAGTGGTCTTAGTCTTCTTGCACCAAATGTATTTTAAGAAAGCTGTGCAACAAAGATGTCGATTCCTACTAACACCGGTGGTATATAAATAATAAAATTTTATCTTTATTAATTGTTACTCTATTGTTATATCATTTCTTTAATTTTTTAATATAATCCCAATGCTATTTCTAATTTATTTGTATATTTTTCCTAGCAATTGTTTTCTTTTTAGCTTGTAATAGTACAATATAATGTTGGCATGTGAGATGGTTTGGCTTCACACGTGTGAAATGTCCAATCAAATTGGAAGGTAGATATTATTTGTAAACGACATGGTGCCACGTCTCAGTATTAGGATTTAGGAGAAGTAGTCCTAGTAGTAGTACCATTATCACTATGTTGGGTAGGTAAGTAGAAGTGGGCTTGGAATGGGAGGTGAGTAGGTGGGAAAAAGTTTTCAGAGAATTGGAGTTTTCTTTTAAGGTGGAATAAATTAACATTAATAATTCTCCAAAAAAAAAAAAAAAAAAAGACCAAAACAACTGACAAACAAGATTCAAATTCGTAAATCTAATATTTTTACAACAAACAATCTGAATTCTCATGCCATAGATTTTTCTAATATTTTTACAACAAACAATCTGAATTCTCATGCCATAGATTTTTCTTTCTTTCTTATTTATTATCATTAAACAGCTCAACGGCCTCACAAGGCTCAAATAACCAAAAAACCAAAGAGTGTAGCAGTGAGTGATAATGGCAATGGCAATGGCAATGGCAATGGGTGTAGAGAACAAACAAGTGTTACTGAAAGGCTACGTAGACACAATTCCAAAGGAATCAGACATGGAAGTGAAGGTAACTCAGACTCAGCTCAACCCTCCAAATCTAAAAGGGTCTGCAGCCATTCTTCTTAAGAACCTATATCTCTCTTGTGACCCTTACATGAGAGGTCGTATGAGAGATTTTCATGGTTCCTATATACCCCCATTTGTCCCTGCTCAGGTACATACCTACCCACCCACCCACACACACATGATTATCTTATTCATTTGTAAAATCATAATTATATTTGATATAATATGTTGGCATAGCTTAGCCGCTTGAAGGTTTTGGCGTCTCCCAAGTTGTCGACTCTGATCACCCAGATTTCAAGGCTGGTGATTATGTGACTGGGATGACTGGATGGGAACAATACACCTTAGTCTCTCCCACTCGTGCCCAACAGCTCAGAAAAATCCACTTGGATGATGATATCCCTCTTTCATACCATTTGGGGCTTCTTGGTATGCATCTTCTTACTTATTTATTTCTTTGCTACATACAAATCAATTGAAATCTCTACTTTCTAATTCCATGTTGAATTGAAGTTTCATCTTTTTCTTTTGAATAAATAAATCTCTTTTATCCAACTGAAAAAGACAGTCATTAGAACCATTATTGTACTTTTCTGTTTTCGAACATGTGGGAGAGAAGAAAAACCAAAAGGGTATCCACCAAACCAAACAAAACAAAACTAAACAGAAACAAATAATGTTTTTGTTGACAGTATTTGGCAAAGGGGGAAGTCTACAGTTTTTGCAAAATTATTTGGTTGTTGAAATATTCACTCAAGTAGAAAAGGGGTGTGCGTGTGTGTATGCAGGCATGCCAGGTTTTACTGCGTATGCAGGGTTGTTTGAGGTGTGCTGCCCCAAGAAAGGAGAATATGTTTTTGTGTCTGCAGCTTCAGGTGCTGTTGGTCAGCTTGTTGGCCAGCTTGCTAAATTGCATGGTTGTTATGTGGTTGGAAGTGCTGGCTCGAACCACAAAGTAATGTCTTAATTTAACTATTCTTACAACCCCAATCTCAAAATATTTCTATATATGCTAGCTAGACTGGTACATATTCACTAAGCAAAACAGTTAAATACTATAGGTTGATCTGTTGAAGAATAAGCTTGGCTTTGATGATGCTTTTAACTACAAGGATGACCCAAACTTGACTGCAGCTTTGAAGAGGTTGGTACTGATTTTTCTGGATAAAGTTTTGTTTTTCTTTTCTTGGTACAATGAATGAATGCTATTATTATTATTAGTAATAAACTTATAAAGTGAATAACATGATACAAAATTGACAACTCTGTCTTTTCGTTATCTAATTCTTTTAGACCCAACACGCACACATGTATATGTCTGCTATCGTAGACTTATGTTATAATCTGATTGGTTGATCCATCTGTGATGACCATTAAGTTAGCTAGGCAGGGGGACCTATACTCATTTAATCATATTACGTGTTTGAGAAGTGGTACGTTTATTTTATAGACTAGGTTAGGAAACCACAGCCCTTTTATTCTGAAAATTAACCAAATGTGGTTCATTTTACATAAAGAGATAGAATACGTGACGTGATTGTCTACAAGTATTCATGACTGTTAGTTATTACTCATAAGAACGTATTTGACAAGTCTGTTATGTTATGAAGTTCATTGGCTATCTGGATTTCTAGGCCTAATATAACAACCTTACTGAGAGAGATTGAGGGTGTGTACTAAATCTTGTTTTGAAACTTAAACCAAGTAAAAAATGCATGCAGAGTTTTGTTTTGCATAAGATGTTGATGTAGAGTTTAATACCGATGAGATGGATCGTTGGAGCAGGTACTTCCCACAAGGCATTGACATCTACTTTGACAATGTGGGAGGAGACATGCTTGATGCAGCACTTGGGAACATGAGAATTTTCGGTAGGATTGCCGCCTGTGGAATGGTGTCCCTCAACAGCCTCTCTGATCCTCAAACAATGCACAACTTGTACAATCTCATACCCAAGCGTATCAAGATACAAGGATTCCTGCAAAGCGATTACTTGGATTCATTCCCACGTTTCCTTGAACATGTTACCACTTACTACAAGCAAGGAAAGATTGTCTACATTGAAGACATGAATGAAGGCTTGGAAAGTGCTCCATCTGCTCTTGTTGGCTTATTTTCTGGCAAAAATATTGGTAAGCAGGTCATTCGTGTAGCCCATCAATGAATCTTCTTCTGCTTATACATTCTGGAAGAGGCCCTTCGCATAGCGCATGTTCAATAACTCAAGAATAAATGAGCTATATTTATTCCCTGTTTTTGAAGTGGATGATTATGCAATAATGTTGAGATATTTATTTCTTGAGCTTTTTTACTTCAATGGCCAGAAACTCATGAAGGGTTGCTTTCCTAATCTTATGCACAAGTAAAAAAGAGATGGTGTTTATAATGTTTGACTTAATAATTATGAATGGATAGGATATATATGTTTCCTTCCTTTGCTTGAAGAAAAGGACACTAACAAACATTTGTGGCCTGATTTGATGATAGTCCCAGCCACAAAACAAACTCATCTATTGTCAACAATGCCAATTATGTTGTAACATATTCAATGTGAAAATAGTTCTACATGAATGAAACGTCACTCTCACTCATCTAAATTATTGACATGGTTGTTAATGTAGAACACAAGCTAGTGGCCAAATTTCCATCCATCTTGAATCGAATTCACTCCTCTCCTATTCTCATTATTAATTATTAATTATTTTTTATAATAATAATAATAATAGTGATAATACATTTTCTTTGCACCTCACATCTGTTCATGAGTGTGCATACCTGTCATTCATGTACTGATTTCAATGCACTAACATGAGAAGAGGTCACATCCTTTTTCCATAATAATGAAGAAGAGAAAAGCTGTCTGATTCCTAAATCAAAGGCCATTTCAAATCAAATGAATGCTCTAAAGATGGTTTTATTATTATTATTGCTGGTAGCAAGAGCCAGGTTCCTCAGGAGCAACCCTACCTGGTCCAGCTAATGGGGCAGCTGCAATTCCTCTTTCATTCAGCAAACATCTAAAATGCGCCAGTCTTCCAGTAACCTCCCTTGGATCCTTCGCCAGCTTGTCATAAGGCGTCCATAACCGCTCTTCATCACATGACATGAAAGGAAAAACATGAGTAAAGCCCTCACAACAACAAGATCAAGATGCAACTCAATGAATGCAATGCAAGTACCTGCGGCTGCAGCAGCGCGGGGCCATATGGTTTGCTGAATATCCGAGGCATCAATGTGCTCTCCCCACATACAGACCTCGCCACCAATAACTAATTTTTGTTGGTTGGGGTTTGTGATATTTGTGAGCGGTTCATTTGAATAGAAATCTTGCCATAAAGCATCCAAATGATCCAAGTACCACTTGTCCTGGTTGCTCACAATGCACCTCAACCCAGCTGCAACTGCCTTCTGAGCAACACCACCTCCGAGCCTGCCCACAAAATTATGAGCATCATCATCCCCAACAAAAATACTGAGAATGAGTGATTTTTGAGAATACATATGAGTAAAGTGACATATCAAGAAATCACATACTTGTTTGCAAACCAAAATCGTTCAATACCATCCATATAATATAAGATTCAGAATTATGAGTGATTAGAGTTTTGGCATACCAGTTGTGCACCACTGTCTGTCGGCTCAATTTTTTGCCAAAGTTATTGAACGTCTCTTCCCTGTAAATTTTTTAAAGTGGATGATTAGATGTAGATTGTTAGCTAAGGATAAGCAGTACAATAATTAGATTGGACATAAACGTCATGTCATCATACCAGTTAACAATTTCGAATCCATGAGATAGAGCTATGCGTTGTGCTCGCAACACAAAGTACTGGTAAGCTTCAGATCCATTCATACCATTCCTTCTTAACCTGCACACAAGATTGGTATTATGGATGGATGTAGAGGAGTTAATGATCAATCAAGGAATTGGATATCTGTTCAGAAACTGAGCTGACACAACTCTTTTTTTTAAAAAAAACAAAAAAAAAACAAAATAAGACAAATCCTTCTAGCAATGAGTTTGATTATAGCATTATTACCATTTTCTTATATGAGGTGTGGTCCTCCAGCAACCTGAAACATAGAGTTGTTAAAAAAATCTAAGCTAAAAGTAAAAGAACAATGTATAATCACTTCTACGATTCAACATAACAACTAAATTTATCTATAACAGGCTGAACTGAAACTGAAATAACAAGCATAGATTAAGGCTGTTAAGTTTCTCTGCTTACTTGTATTAACTTCATCACCTCCCAAGTGCACAAATTTAAATTTAAAGATCTTCTTGAAGTCTGAAACATGTCAAAGTGAGATATCTCAATTCATTGAAGCACTACGATTAACAACTAAATGTGTAATATTTCGAAAAACAGATGAAAGTATGATAAGGACCTGAAAGAATTCCATCAATTAGTTTGAAGGTGAACTCATTGCTAACATCAAGTGGCTCCTGACAGTCCTTAGATGGCCACAGAGATGGGTAGCCAACTCCCCTAAAATTTAAACCATCACTCATTACCTTTTTGAGCAACTTAAAATCAATTGAAAATGACATATCTAAGATAATGTATGTAAAAAATATCAAGCTCTGCTTACCTCATATGGAAAATGAACACTTATCTTTAGATATTATAGAGATTCAAGAAATAAAAAGACTGCTCCTTTCTTAAAGTTTGCAATGATTTCTTATATGTATGCTAAAGCTTCAAAAGACTCTAATACATGCAACTATATGTATATATAGATTTAGTTTGCATACCATGACCCAGCATGTCCTGGAACATCAATTTCAGCCAATACGTTAATCCCTTGTCTTTGAGCATAGCTGCAAATATTTGAACAAGAATATTAAAGAAGTAACAAAGATACTAATAATAATATAGAGAGAAGAAAAAAAATGACTTGCCTGACAATTTCTGTGGCATCTGCTATGGTATATCTTTCTGAATTAGAATAAGCACCATTCCACAGTTTGGGATAGGAAGGTATCTCCAAAGGAAAAGACTGAGTGTCCACAATGTGCCAGTGCAAGACATTCTGGTCGTTCAAAGTTAAGGATTGATTGAGTGAACACTATCAAATGAAAATGGAAAGTTAGGAAAGAATAGTTGGACTGGTATAGATGACATACCAGCTTTGCATAGGCCATGGAATCAATGACACTCTTTATCACCGGCAGAGGCAGATAGTGTCGAGATGTATCTGAACCAATCTCACATTCATACATACATACAATAATTAATTACACATAGAGTTTGACATTTTTGAAGTTTGTGTGGATTGAGATGAGAAGTATGTAAGTAGGTGGTCACTCACCAATCAAGAGACCTCTATAAGAGAATCTGGGCTCATCGATAATGGTCCAGGGGGCCCTATTGAGTTCGACTGTCTTGGTTTTAGAGTTGAAACGGCATAGTTGGCTGAAGGTCTGCTCTGCAATAATATTTGATATCCTCAGCAGCATGAATGAATGTGAATGAATATGTAATAACACAACACATAATATCATGGCATATTCAGCATAACCTGTAGTCCGTGTAAAGCACCGTAGACGGTGTTTGCCTACATGAAAATGAAAAATAAATGGTAGTGAAAAGTCAACGAAAACAACAAATGGAGATTGGAGATTGGAGGAAAGGTAATTGATTTATCACCTGGAGATATGCATAAAGGGGTTTGGAGGGGTCTGGTTGAGGAATAGACAGGTGGTAAGACTCATCCACCCCATACTGAAGCTGTTCGTTGGTGGAGGAGACGACGACGTTTAAGCCTTGAAGAAGAAGAAGAGGGGATTTGGATTTGGAGTTGTTAGCAGTAGCACGAGGGAGATTGATGAGAGTGAGTAGGCTGGCGAAGGCGTCCTTGAGAATGGAGGAAACGTCGGCGTATTGGGTAATGAGGTGGAAATGAGAGGGAATGAAGAGAGTGGAAGTGGAGTAGTTGACATGCTTGGGCATTGGCCATAGGTTGAGCTGCTTTTGGGTATTTTGGTTTTGGGTTTCAAGAGAGTAAGCCAGCTGACCAAGTTGAAGAAGAAGAAGTAGTAGCAGTCCCAGCAGCCTCAGATTCACAAGTAGGCCACCACCATTACCATGACTATGACCATTACTACTGGTTCTGGTTCTGATTGTGGTGGCCATGGAAGAAGAAGAAGAAGAAGAAGAAGAAAAATGAGGATAATTGGTTGTGTTGTGAGTTTGGGGATGGAAAGGAATATTAATAAACAAGAAAAATAGAAAAGTAAGATTAGGAATGGGAGTTAGGAGTGGGTGGATCACTTGTCTTCTGTTTGTTCTTTTCTGTTGTGTTTTGTGTTCACGTGAACCATGAAAGGAAAAAGAACAAAGTAGCTTAATATAATATGTTATCATGAGCTCATGTATGTAAATACTAAATATATATTCTAAAATAAATAATAATAATTGTACGTAAAGTGCCTGCTGCTCCAATCCAATCCAATCCAATTCATTATGACCATTCCATTGTTTGTTTGTCTGCCATCCTAATCCTATGAATGAATAATGAATATGAATCTTTTTTTGTATTTCATAACATTCTTTTCTATTTGTCTCAACAGCTAGCATCTTTACCATTCTTGCTTTCCAAACCCAATAATGCTTTCCATTTTTCCATCCAAATTAATTTGTTAATACCAACGTGGCAGCCCAACTATCTACCAACGAAAAGTTAACTCAACCCAATCCAATCCAATCCAATCCAATCCAACTACGCCACGTGTCTCTGTCTGTCTCTTTTTGGTATTTACACAACTCATTCTCATTCTCTACATCACCACACCTCTTCTACTCTATTATTATTATTATTATTAATACAAAAACATTGGTTGGTTGCTGTCTAAAATTGTGTTCCAATTTAGTGTCTAACCGATTAGAATTTGACACAATACTCATTTAATACATTGACTTTTATAACAAAATGAAACGCCAATTAATATAAATGTCTTGGCAGGTGGCAGCCGGCAGTTGGCACCTTCATATTCTTTTTTCTCTTTTATAGGAAAAAAACACAATTATATAGAAATAATTTTCTAAGATATTTTTATTTCTCTCTAAAAAATTAATTTTAATATGACAATTATTAAAAGATTAATAAAGCAGTTTTTTATATTTATAATTTTTAATAAATATTTACATTTAATTGGTTACACTTTCTATAAATTTTAACAATTATACATTGTTAAAATATAAAAATATATTTATTTAAAAATGAAAAAGTGCACAATTCAATCCCTTTTAACTGACTTCCATTTTTAACTTCATCTTCTTCATCTTCCATTCAAGACAGATCGACAAGAAAGAAGATTATGTATTCATCAACAACAACATAAGCTGAGCTGAGATGAGATGTGAGGATGTCTGGGCTGGGCTGGGCTGGGCTGGGCTGGTTGACTAAAATCCAAAAGGCCCACTCTTCTACTCTACCCTCTTAATTATATTAATATATATTAACATTGCTTTGTTATTTGTTAACCAACAAACCTACTACTCTCCACGTCTTTCATTACTTCCTAATCTTCAACTTTACGTTTATCATCATCATTACATTATTTATTTTATATCTATCTATCTTTCTATCAACCTCAAAAAGCCAAACTCTACATTTTTCTTGTTTCATTTGATTTATTTTCTTTTTAAATTTACACAATATATTTCAAGTTTCATAAATAAATAAGTATATGTAGTAGTAAAGTAATAATAATAAGTTTGCCTAGATTTTCTCGTCTTCCTCCTCCGCTTCCTTACCCGAAAAATATGGATCAACCGGACCCCAAAAACGACATCGATCCAAACGACGACGTATTCGGCCTATTCGCCGCCGCAACTGACTCTCACTCCAATTTCAACTCCAACTTCCGCTCGTACTCTGCTCCTTCCACCAACTCCGACCGCTTCTTCCTCGATTCATCTGACGAAGAAGACTCACACCAACCCCAAAACGATGCCGATTCCCTCGAGTCTGCCTCCAAGCGCCTTAATTACATGCTCCAATTCCTCGACCGAAAGCTCGATTCCCATTCCCATTCCCATTCCACTCCTCTAAATCACTCTCCTCCGCTGCCTGAGTTCGTTGCCAACGGCGGAGGCACTGGCATCTTCCGCCTTCCCCTTCGCGCCGCCCTCCATCCCAACCGCCCATTCAGCCTCGAACTCAGGCCTCACCCACTTCGGGAGACTCAGATTGGCCGCTTCCTTCGCACGATTGTTGCCACTCCCTCCCAGCTATGGGCTGCTACCGAGTGCGGCCTTCGCCTTTGGCACTTGAACAATCTCTACGCATCCGGGGGCCCCGAGGATGCGCTGCCGTTTCGGGAGTCCGTGGAGACTTCGCCCACTCTATGCTTGGTCGCCGACCAGGGGTCCCGGGTGATCTGGAGCGGCCATAGGGACGGCAAGATTAGGTGTTGGAAAATGGACCAGAACGATGCTGCTGCTTCTGGAACTCGAACCTATTTCAAGGAAAGCTTGTCGTGGCAGGCTCATAGAGGCCCCGTTCTCTCTCTCGTTATCACGGCTTATGGTACCTCAACTGGATCCGCAGTGTTATGATTTAACTTTATCGTTTACATTTTTTATTGCCCAAATTTCATTTCTTTGGCTTAAAGAAGATTTTGTCTTGACTTTTGCTGTTCCAGGAGACCTGTGGTCGGGTTCAGAGGCTGGTGTTATTAAGATATGGCCTTGGGAAGCTATTGAAAGATCTTTGTCTTTAACTGTTGAAGAAAGGCCCATGGCTGCACTACTTGTAGAGAGGTCCTTCATCGACCCAAGGGGCCAACTTGCTGCAAATGGTTTCGTCAATGTCTTTAATTCCGATGTCAAGTACCTCGTATCTGATGATTCCAGGGCCAAAGTGTGGACTGCTGGTTATTTATCCTTTGCATTATGGTACGCCTACATTCCCGCCTCCCATTATTTGCTCTCTTCACGTCTAAAAATAGTTTTGGTGGATTTTTTTTTGAACTCTTACAATATGAATATAGGATGACATTTTCAAATAATTGTTTGTGAAGTTCTTGACCAATCATAACTTATATTATGGGCACAATATGTTCTCGATGATTTTTGAACGAACATGATTGAAGCCAATATCTTAGACACTGAATTTAATTTAGTATACTAGTTTTTGTGTTGCAGGGATGCTCGTACAAGGGAGCTACTCAAAGTTTTCAATACAGATGGTCAGCTTGAAAATCGAGTGGACATATCATCTGTGCAGGACATCTCTGTAGACTTTACCTCTGGGTCAAAGAAAGAGAAAACACAAAATTCATTTGGGTTCTTTCAGCGCTCCCGTAATGCTATAATGGGTGCAGCAGATGCTGTTCGTCGAGTTGCAGTGAAGGGTGCCTTTGGAGATGACAATCGAAGAACAGAAGCAATGGGGATAGCTGTTGATGGTATGGTGTGGACAGGATGCACAAGTGGCTTGCTTGTGCAGTGGGATGGAAATGGCAACCGTGTACAAGATTTTCTTTATCATTCTTCTGCTGTTCAGTGCCTTTGTACCTTTGGTATGCGATTATGGGTGGGTTATCTAAGTGGCACTGTTCAAGTATTGGACCTTGATGGTAATCTGCTGGGAGGATGGGTGGCTCATAGCTGTCCTGTGATAAATATAACTGCTGGGGCAGGTTATATATTCACTTTGGCAAATCATGGCGGCATACGTGGATGGAATGTCACATTACCTGGACCCCTTGACAATATAGTGCGTTCGGAGTTAACCGACAAAGAATTTTTATATACAAGGATTGAAAGTTTGAAAATATTGACTGGTACATGGAATGTTGGACAAGGAAGAGCATCTCGTGACTCACTCATATCATGGCTAGGTTCCGTTGCCTCTGATGTTAGCATTGTTGTTGTTGGGTTGCAAGAAGTTGAGATGGGAGCTGGCTTTCTTGCTATGTCTGCAGCTAAAGAGACTGTAAGTTGTACTTTTATATATGTGGGTATGTAAAATTGTAAATGTTATTTGTTTACTGCTAACTTTGTTACTTTAATGCTTCCTTTAAGCGCTCTTGCCCATGCAATTTAATATGTAAATCTAAGAATAATTTGATTGCTGAATGCTGGGGAAAGAATAAAATTTAATTATGCAATGAAAATGAGAGGTGAATGTTCAACTAATCACGAGCCTTTTTTCTTAGAATTAATGAAAGGAATTAATACATGGAATTATAACATGATTTATGATTATTATTTCTTTTGTTTTTTTAGCGCATAAAATATATGTTTCTCTTTATGATGACTTTTCTTGTTTCCTGACTGTAGGTAGGTCTTGAGGGGAGTTCTGTTGGGCAGTGGTGGCTGGATATGATTGACAAAACATTGGATGAAGGATCAACGTTTGAACGTGTTGGTTCTAGGCAGTTAGCAGGCTTGCTTATTGCTGCATGGTTGGTATTTTCTATCAAAATCTCTTTTGTGAATTGTTATTGTTATTATTTTTTCAATGTCTCAGATGTAGAGACTTAATTTTGCATCACCATTTTTTAAGTGCCGTGTCTGATTAACTCCTTAATAACTTCAAGTCTTTAACCTATTAATAACTGTGTCTCAAGTGAACTCAGTTGTTTCTTAAAATCAAGTGGGTAATTTTTAGTTTGTTTGTCTTGAACTAGATTTTCTCAGGAATAAGGATAGAAACCTTATATTTAAGATTTTTTTGTTCTTCTCTTCAATGCTTTTGCATTCGGCCTACTTAATCTTTTTATGGCCTCTTTCTCAGTTAAGACTTTTCATTAATGATTGTTGAATGTCATCCTTTAGGGTGAGAACTGATCTTAGAGCTTATGTTGGAGATGTTGATGCAGCAGCAGTTCCGTGTGGCTTTGGGCGTGCCATTGGTAATAAGGTAGGCTCTTTATGTTAATTTGAATGACATGATTGTGATACATACATTGTTGTTACTTTTATTCATTCAAAGACTTGATGGTTTCCAAAAGGTTTCTTTATGGTTTCCGTTTGGCTTATAGATCTATATTTGTTCATGCGTGCTGATGCATACACTCTACACAAGTAAATATGTGAACCGCCTTTTGTCTAAATAGAAATTGATGACTTTTTTTTAGGGAGCTGTTGGTTTGAGGATGAGAGTGTATGATCGAATAATGTGCTTTGTTAACTGTCACTTCGCTGCACATCTAGAAGCGGTTAATCGTCGCAATGCAGACTTTGATCATGTATACCGGACAATGGCCTTCAGTCGACCAACTAATCTCTTCAATGCCGCTTCCGGTACAATACTGTACCTATTCTTGTTTTGTTCGCTTGCCTTCTCAATGTATTTATTTTGGCTTGTTTATAGATCTGGATTGCCATTGGTCCTTTCTGTTGCAGCTAGTGCTTCATCTGCTGCTCAGGTGCTTCGAAGTACAACTGTATGTATATGTCATCACTGTAGCATGCTAAATTGGTCTGAGTTATTTTTTTTTTCAAAGTTAAATAGTTTCAGTTCATTTTATGAAGCATTGTTGTCTTCACAGACTGGTGTTGCCTACTCTGCTGAAGGGATGCCTGAATTATCTGAGGCAGACATGGTCATATTTCTTGGTGATCTTAATTATCGATTAGATGGTATATCTTATGATGAAGCTAGAGATTTTGTGTCACAAAGATGTTTCGATTGGCTTAGAGAAAAGGATCAACTTAGAGCAGAAATGGAAGCTGGAAATGTCTTTCAAGGAATGCGTGAGGCAGATATTAGGTTTCCTCCCACATACAAGTTTGAAAGACACCAAGTTGGTTTAGCAGGTAACTTTTTCTGTGCAAGTAGTATTGTTCAGTTTATGCCAATTGAGCTGTTCGAGAGAGGGGTGGTTGGGGTAGTTTGTATCTCTTCTAATCAGGTGTTTAGCAGGTAAAAAAAATCTTGTAGGTGGGCTTTCGTTCCTGCTGTAGAGCTTTTCATTGAGGCTGATAAAAAGCTTCCGGAAATAATTGACTTGTTTGTAAATTATCTTTTTGTAGGGTATGATTCAGGTGAAAAGAAGCGAATTCCAGCTTGGTGTGATAGAATCATATACCGTGATAGCCGTTCAACCACTGCATCAGAATGCAGTTTGAAGTGTCCTGTAGTTTCCTCAATATTGCAGTAAGTGATTCTAGTGTGTAACATATTTCTTTTTTGTTTTTCCCAATTGCAATAAAGTATAAAAACAAATGGAATGTATCTCATAATTTTTTATCTGGTCTAAGGCCATCCAGGTGGCCTTTAGAGCCCCCCTTAAATTCTTCCAGTGAGATACTAGATAAATTTCTTCTGGTTTACAGGGATGCATTTCT
Source organism: Humulus lupulus (assembly GCF_963169125.1). Lineage (NCBI taxonomy): Eukaryota > Viridiplantae > Streptophyta > Magnoliopsida > Rosales > Cannabaceae > Humulus > Humulus lupulus. The sequence goes on along the minus strand of NC_084794.1, from coordinate 1,799,784 downwards.
TTATTCTGTATTTAATAGGGTTGTGATTGTCAAGGCCATATTTGGATGCATGTACTTATCAAAAGAAGCTCATCAGTTTTGTTTCTGGCTAAGTCTCTAGCTGTTTAGTTCATATTAATATGCTCAAAATTTGATGTTCAAAACTTCAAATCACACATATGAAGGGAGGGAACAGAGTTGAGAAAAAATGCTCAATAATTTTATTAAAATTTCATGTGTACTGGACTAACACCTGTGACAACTTATACTGATATCTTTTCTACTCCTGTCTGGGATACACTGACACCATGATTTTATACTTAAATACCTGCCATCTTCTGTTTGATAGGTATGAGGGTTGCATGGATGTGACAGACAGTGATCATAAGCCTGTCCGCTGCATCTTTGCTGTTGATATTGCACGAGTTGATGAATCAGTTAGGAGACAGGAGCTTGGAGAGATTCTTGGAACAAATAAGAAAGTCAAAGCTATACTTGAAAAACTGTGCAAGATTCCGGAAACGATCATCAGCACAAACAACATAATTCTTCAAAACAAGGACACATCGATCTTGCGTATTACCAATAAATGTGGGGAAAGAGATGCATTATTTGAAATCCTTTGTGAAGGACAAACTATCGTTAATGAGGATGGGCTTGCATCAGATCATTGTCCTAGAGGCTCCTTTGGCTTTCCCCGTTGGCTTGAGGTAACTTGTTTTGCTTTTAAAAAAGAACAATAGTTATACTTTTGCAGGTTCTTATTTTGTTTGGTTGAGAGGATTACAAAATTATACTGTGTTTTTGTTACTTGGCTCGTTTTATTTTTCAGTATATTAGTGATATAGTGTTCAAATTTTAAATTTGTTGCAAATCTACACCACCAGTGCTAAGAAATATCAGTAAAAGAATTTAGAAAGACATTTCTAATCCTGATAAATTTGTAATTTAAAAAATATATAGAGAGGAAGTGATCTATTAAATGCATACTAAGATGGCCGACAATAAGTTTCAACTTTTTACTATTCATGTCTTTAACATATATAAAATGTACCTATATAAAATGATTGTGTTCTGTTGCATTGCATCAGGTGTTTAAAAAGTCTTTCTATACATTTTTTTTCCCTTCTTGATTGATACTTTCATATTATGGAGTACATAATCCAGTTTAAAGCTCTAGTTTATATCACTTATCAGCAATAATGGCGGAATATGCTTGCCACAAATTTGCTTATCTGTTATTTATTTGGCATGGGATTTAGGTTACACCTGCTACGGGCATTATCAGACCTGATCATATTGCAGAGGTCTCTGTTCATCATGAAGACTTCCAAACACTGGAAGAATTCGTTGATGGCGTCCCCAAGAACAGTTGGTGTGAAGATGCCAGAGACAAAGAAGTTATATTGGCGGTTAAGATTAGAGGGAGTTACACGACTGAGTCAAGAGATCACCAGGTTCGTGTACGTCACTGCTTATCATCACGAAAGAATCCAAATGAACACGAGCTCGAATCCAGGAAACTCCAAGGAACAGTCCTTCACCGATCTGATTTGCAACATCTTAGTAGTTCCAACGAGGTTGTCGACCACTTAAAAGACATGGTTGGCAACCTACAAAGCATGCACAGTCCTTGAATGAATGAATGAATGAATGAATTTGACTCGGAACAGAATAGCCGGCCGGCCAAGTTGCCATTTTTTAATTGCCAGTTGCTTGTGGAGCTAACTCTTTATTATTTGTTGAGGAAAATCTTTGTTCCATTTTTATATTCTCTTGGGATGATTGATTTTCAGTATTCAATTGTACAGGAAAGACAAATAAGTAAAGCTTGCAGATCATAGGATTTTACGCGTTCTTTTGTTTTCAACATATTTTGGGGCATTTAACTGAAGCACAGACTGCTATCAATGAAAAAAGATAGTTGGAGTTTTTATTTTGAGGACTCTTCAATTTGGCTTTTATATAATATTTATTGATATTATTTGTTATGAATTTTTCAAATTTAGTATCTATTGAGAATAATTTTAATATATCTTAAACTTTTAGAAATCGACATTAAGACATATGCCTTGAGAGTGACATGCACTTCGTTAAATCAATAAAGTGAGCAAACCTAAATATATATCATCAATAGAGCAATGCAGGAGCATTTATTTTTTTTAAAATTTTATTTAGAATGGCTCAACAATATATATGCCTATGGGTGAGATAATCCTAGAGCTAAACTCTACGGGGTGTTTGGTATGGGGGGTTTGGTTTGGTGAGAATGAAAATGTCAAATCTAACTCATGTTTGGTAAATTCATTTTTAATGGCTTGAGGGTTTGTGTTTCCAAGTGGGTCTTATTTTTTAACTTGATTTGAGAGTAATCTTAATCCCTTTAGAGGCTGTTTGTTATAAGTTTTGAGTGTCATGGGAATGTGTGGCAAGTGTTCACATGTAGGTTAATCTAAAACTCACAATTTCACAAGTATTCACATTACCCACTAAAACTCTGTGGGACCCACCACTTTCCCACCTAACAAATGGCACCAAACATGGGGTACACTTCAAATGACCACCCATCCCAACACTTCCCCATATACAAACAGCCCTTAAACATTTGACTTTCACATTCCCTTAATTTAAAACCCTTCTAACTCTACTCCTCAAACTCAAACCTCATACCAAACACCCCCTACATGAATGATTGGTCAACAAAAAATAATCATATTATAGTTTTTACTAAGTTTAAAAGAAATTTGGTTAATTATTAAACAATATAATAGAAGTGCAAAATCTTGATCAACACCAAACTTGTAATATTGAAATAAATAAAAACTTGTAATATTGTAATAAATAAAAATTCATTCTCAAAAAGTGCAAATACTACTATACCATAGTCATTTAATTATACCATCACCCACATTCAGCTTCTGTTTCCATTCCATAAAGAGCACAACTGATTCATCATTCCACACCAAATTTCTTTATCAGTGTAGAAATCAAATGAAATAATTATATATTCTAGATTATAGTCGATCTCTGATCTCCAACTAGTATACTACGTCCCTAAAGGGAATATTTTGGTCTTTTTTTTTAACAAAAGGAGATATTTGGTATGTAAGACTACTTTTGTTTTTTTTAATAAAGAAGTATGTATGACCTCGAGTTTCTTGCTGGTTGTTAGTAGACCACTAAAACTGATTTTTAAGCCTAATTTTGCCCAAAATAAAGGCTCTTCTTTCTAGCATTCCTACAATTTTGGATTTGAATGAATATAGGGTAGGGTTTGAACAAAATATTTCTAGGCTACTTTTTTTGTCAATATACTCATTTCAGGAAATGTTGATTTCTTGTGTCTCACACCGAGACAAACTTTTGACAATGAAGACGATTGATTTGGAAAGTTCGGTAAAGATGAAAGTTATAACACTATGTATTATCTGTTATATGGTTCTTTTATCGTGTTATTCCAAGACTTCTAGAGCCAGGTATGACCAGAATAACGAAGCATGTACGACCTTGAATTTTTTGCTTGTGGTTAGTAGACCACTAAAAATGATTTTTTTTTGGTGATGCCTAATTTCACCCAAAATGAATCCTCCAACTCCTAGCATTGCTACTAAACAAATGAAATCAAATTTGGATGAGTATATGGTAGGGTATGAGCAAAATATTTCTTGGCTACTTTTTTGTAAATATATTCGAAATGCCGATTTTCTATATCTTATATTAGGATAGGCGTTTGACAATGAAGACAATTGATTTTGAAATTTTGATAAACATGAAAGTTGTAGTTCTATGTCTTATCTTTCATATGGTTCTGCACTCGTGTTTTGAAGGGTCGATGTGACATGGGCGCGAGTTCAGGTCGACGCAAGCAGACTGAACTACTGGGTTGGGAAGAGAAATGGGCCCAAAAAGGGCTAGTGCTTCAACTTTATCAAAATTTTCCTTCTTTTCTTAAAAAATGCTACATTTTCCATCATTTTTTTCAATTTTAATTTCTTTCTTTTTTCTTTCATAATTGCCACCATAAAACAAAAACCATTAAAAGTAAAATAAACATAAAACAAAATTTAAACACAATAATTCAATTAATTAAAATACAACATATGACACTAAAATAACTCTAAAACCACACAAAAGTCTATAAAATTAAAATAATGCTAATAAATTTAAATTTAATTAAAAACTTTAAAAACTAAAGAACTAAACCATTTTTAGTTTATAAAATGTGAAAAAATAACTCTATTTTCTAGAATTATCACATCTCAAACTTAAGATTTTACTAGCCCTCAAGCAAAAAAAAAAAAAAAAAAATCAAAACACAAATTTATTTATTGGTGAAATCAAGAGTATTTAATAAAAAATTGTAATGAAAATAGTTCACGAAAAATTTGAAAATAGAAATCTAGCTTATGTAGTTAATTTAATAGTCAAATTTACTTTCAAATGAGCACACACAAAACCATCTATCTATTCAATAAATGAAATTTTGGAAAAAATTATGTAATAATAAAATAAATCTCAAGGAATGATAAATCATTTTTCGTACAAAAGTTATATAGGTTTGTTTTTTTTTTTTATCTCTCTCCACTAATGTAGAACACATACTCAAAGATCAATAGGGTTTTATAAGTTTGTAATGTGCAGTTTAAGGCAAATATAAGATAATAATACTTCAGAGATTATGTTGTAACTTGTAATTAACAGTAACACAATACAGAAAACTAACAAATAATTCTATACACAAAAAGTTGGGTTTTTTTCCCCAGCTTTTCCCAAATGCTAATCCAAGTATTAAAGATCATTATATATATAGCATCATCACTTATTCAAAGAAATTTATTTCTTTTTAGAGATTAATCTGATAATTCTTCTGACTTACTACCTCTTGCTATTTCGATTTTTCTTAATGGGCCTCATTGGAACTGGAACGAACGCCTACGAAAATGGGCTTTTAAAGAAAAGGGCCCAAGCCCAGAGCTTGTGCCCAAGATACTATAAAACATATCGTTTCTCAACATAACCTATCTAGGGCTTTACTTTGCCGTGTTACAGAGAGAAACCCTAGAGCAAGAAGAGAAGAGCGGTAGAAGAAAATGCCGGCTGGACACGGTCTACGATCTCGGACACGAGACCTGTTTTCACGTCCCTTCAGGAAGAAGGGGTACATCCCTCTCTCCACCTACCTCAAGACCTACAAGACCGGCGAGTATGTCGATATTAGGGTGAACGGCGCCATTCACAAGGGTATGCCCCACAAGTTCTACCATGGCCGAACTGGGCGTGTCTGGAACATCACCAAGCGCGCTATTGGGGTGGAGGTTAACAAGCAGGTATGTTTACTCCGATCTGTTTGTTTTGGCCGACTTTTACTGTAAAGAAATGGTTGTTTATGTATGTATGTATGTCTGGGTTTTTGTTAATTTTCTTTTATTTGGGTGAGTTGATGATGATTGTATATTCGATGACTGAGAAAATGTGAGATATGGGCTGAAGTGGATTTTGTCAATTGTTTGATGTGGGTGGGTAGATTTGAATGTTTAGTTATATATATATGTTTGAGTTCAAGTGCTAAATATTTGGCGCAGTCTTGTACATGTTTATGGTTTAGCTCTAGTCATTACCCAGTTGCCATGCTGATTTGTGTAGTGTGCCCCAAATAGTATGTGACTGTAGCTGTTGATACACTGTTGATATTGAATGTAGGTTGGGAACCGCATCATTAAGAAGAGGATTCATGTTCGTGTGGAGCATGTCCAGCCCTCTAGATGCACTGAGGAGTTCAGAAACAGAAAGTTGAGGAACGATAAGCTCAAGGCCGAGGCCAAGTTGAAGGGTGAGACCATCAGCACCAAGAGGCAGCCAGAGGGTCCCAAGCCAGGTTTCATGGTCGAAGGAGCTCAGTTGGAAACTGTCACTCCCATTCCTTACGATGTTGTCAACGATCTCAAGGGTGGTTATTAGATCTTTTTATGTATTATTTTTTCTTCTCAATGTTCTGTTCTGTTCTGTTCTTGTCTGGTTTTGATTTTGTTTTCAAGACTCCCAATGGAAACGTTTCCTTAATTAGTTCAAGTACTCGAAGCCGTTGTTAGTTTTCATATTTTGAATACTATTATAAGTACAATTTTGTTTTAATTTTGAGATTATCATCTTTGGAAAAACATAGATTCATTGTTCAGTTTATGTTGGAGAAATTCAACCAGATATATTGACGGAATATACATGTTTTTAAGTGGCTTGAAAAAAACATAATTTGAGCGCTTTGAGAAGACGATCTCTATATTTGTATGGTATTCATACTCTGATCGTGTATTCTTGTTTCCATAAGATTGGTCCTTTGTTCGATTGTTAAAAGTCGTGTAAATTTTATTAAGGTACTACTGGTAACATACACATGGTGACGAGTTGGGTTTACTGATGTTCTTTAATTTTAGAACACTTCATCTACAAGTGTATTTTAGCTAGAAGAAAATTTAACCTTTAAGAAACTTTGGCTTCTTATATGACGAGGCATGTTTTAACTAGTGTGTGATTCTGTGAGACAAAGCTTTTAATTTAGAAGGGAGACGATGAAGATTTCCTCCACCATCCTTCTACTCTTGCTTCTCTTCTCAGGTTACTCTTAACCTCTCTCTGTATTTTGACTTTTATTTATTGTTTTTAAGTTGTGATATGAATTTGTATTTTCCATTTGCGTACAAACATATTACTTTGTATCATGTAATATATAAGATGTTAAGAACGTTTGAAAGTCACACATTCGAAATTTGGCATTTTTCTTTATTTAATTACATATTTATCTTGAGCAAGACCACAAAGATGAGTGGTGCTCTATGTGTCAAAAGTAACTCCAACGAGACACCACGGTAGATTTTAGACTAAATAAAAATGCGTTCATTTATTTTCTTAAAAAAAAATAATGAATAAATACATTCTTTTTGAGACTATTGCTAACGGAAAACTTGCATTAGGAAGTTTAATTTTGGACCCTATGTTTTTTCCTATTACTTATTTGGACCCTGTGTTTTATTCAATTATTTTTTGTTATAATTTTAATACCAACAAATATCATGGGTAAATGCATCTATTAGAGTTGAAATGGAGCCTTAAGTCCACATTTGAAAAAAATTTCCCATTTTCGATTGTAATTTTCGCAAGTTTTTGCCTTATATTCGTACATCTCTCAATATTTTGAACGTACCACCCTCTACACAACACGAATTTAAACAAAATTTTATAAATAGAAGCCTAAGACACAGCGCTACAACTTTTGTGCCCATGACCCTCAGAGATACCTTAGTATTCACTTTCAAAACATTGCCCGAATTAATATTACATAAATCAAACTTTTCTGAAAGGGGTACCACTTTGCTGAATTGGAGATTTCACGAATTTCAATGAAATGTATTACACTCGTGTTCAACTCGTTCGATATTTTTCCCCAACACATCATGGGTAAATTCATCTATTGGATTTGAAATGGAACCTTAAGTCCACATTTGAAAAAAAACTTTCCCTTTTTCGATGGCAATTTTTGCAAGTTTTTGCCTTATATTCGTACATCTCTCACCATTTTGATTGTACCACCCTCTACACACCTCGAATATGAACGAAATTTTATACATAGAAGTCTAAGACATAGGGCTACAACTTTTGTACCCATGACCCTCGCATATTCCTTAGTATTCACTTTCAAAACATTGCTCGAATTCATATTATAAAAATCGAACTTTTCTGAAAGGGGTACCACTTTGGTGAATTGGAGATTTCACGAATTTCTCCGAAATGTATTACACTAGTGTTCAACTCGTTCGATAATTTTCCCCAACAAATATCATGGGTAAATGCATCTATTGGAGTTGAAACGGAGCCTTAAGTCCACATTTGAAACAAATTTCCCATTTTCGATGGCAATTTTCGCAACTTTTTGCCTAATATTCGTACATCTCTCAGTATTTTGAACGTACCACCCTCAACACACCTTGAATTTGAACAAAATTTTATACATAGAAGCCTAAGTCATAGCGCTACAACTTTTGTGCCCATGACCCTTGAAGATTCCATAGAATTCACTTTCAAAACATTGCTCGAATTCATATAATAGAAATCAAACTTTTCTGAAAGGGGTACCACTTTGGTGAATTGGAGATTTCACTAATTTCTTCCTAATGTATTACACTCGTGTTCAACTCGTTAGATATTTTCCCCCAACAAATATCATGGGTAAATGCATCTATTGGAGTTGAAACAGAGCCTTAAGTCAACATTTGAAAAAAAATTCCCCTTTTTGATGGCAATTTTTGCAAGTATTTGCCTTATATTCGTACATCTTGCAGTATTTTGACCATATCACCCTCTACACACCTCGAATTTGCAAAATTTTTTATACATAGAAGCCTAAGACATAGGGCTACAACTTTTGTGCCCATGGCCCTCGCATATTCCATAGTATTCACTTTCAAAACATTGCTCGAATTCATATTAGGGAAATCGAAGATTTCTGAAAGGGGTACCCCTTTGGTGAATTGGAGATTTCACTATTTTCTCCGAAATCTATTACCCTCGTGTTCAACTCGTTCGATATTATTACCCAAGAGATCTCATGGGTAAATGAATCTATTGGATTTGAAACGGAGCCTTAAGTCAACATTTGAAATTTTTTTTCCCTTTTTGATGGCAATTTTCACAAGTTTTTGCCTTATATTCGTACATCTCGCAGTATTTTGACCGTATCACCCTGTACACACCTCGGATTTGCAGAAAATTTTATACATAGAAGCCTAAGACATAGGGCAACAAATTTTGTGCCCATGGCCATCGCATATTCCGTATTATTCACTTACAAAACATATCTCGAATTCAGATTAGGGAAATCGAAGATTTCTAAAAGGGGTACCCCTTTGGTGAATTGGAGATTTCACTATTTTCTTCGAAATGTATTACCCCCGTGTTCAACTCGTTCCAAATTATTCCCCAAGAGATCTCATGGGTAAATGAATCTATTGGAGTTGAAACGGAGCCTTAAGTCAACATTTGAAAAAAATTTCCCCTTTTTGATGGCAATTTTCAAAAGTTTTTGCCCTATATTCGTACATATCGAAGTATTTTGACCGTATCACCCTCTACACACCTCGGACTTGCACCAAATTTTATACATAGAAGCCTAAGACATAGGGCAACAACTTTTGTGCCCATGGCCCTCGCATATTCCATAGTATTCACTTTCAAAACATTTCTCGAATTCATAATAGGGAAGTCGAAGATTTCTGAAAGGGGTACCCTTTTGGTGAATTGGAGATTTCACTAATTTCTCCGAAATGTATTACCCTCGTGTTCAACTCGTTCGATATTTTTCCCCAAGAGATCTCATGGGTAAATGAATATATTGGAGTCAAAACGGAGCCATAAGTCAACATTTCAAAAAAAATTCCCCTTTTTGATGGAAATTTTCGCAAGTTTTTTCCTTATATTCGTAGATCTCTCAGTATTTTGACTGTATCACCCTCTGCACACCTCGGATTTTCACCAAGTTTTATACATAGAACCGTAAGACATAGGGCTAAAACTTTTATTCCCATGACCCTCGCGTATTCCTTAGTATTCACTATCAAAACATTGCTCGAACTCATATTAGAGAAATCGAAGATTTCTGAAAGGGGTACCCCTTTGGTGAATTGGAGATTTCACTAATTTCTCCGAAATGTATTACCCTCGTGTTCAACTCGTTCGATATTTTTCCCCAAGAGATCTCATGGGTAAATGAATATATTGGAGTCGAAATGGAGCCATAAGTCAACATTTCAAAAAAAATTCCCCTTTTTTGATGGCAATTTTCGCAAGTTTTTTCCTTATATTCGTACATCTCTCACTATTTTGACGGTATCACCCTCTGCACACCTCGGATTTGCACGAAATTTTAAACATAGAACCCTAAGACATAGGGCTAAAAAATTTGGTTCCCATGACCCTTGCATATTTTTTAGGATTCACTATCAAAACATTGCTCGAATTCATATTAGAGAAATCCAAGATTTCTGAAAGGGGTACCCCTTTGGTGAATAGGAGATTTCACTAATGTCTCAGAAATGTATTACCCTTGTGTTCAACTCGTTCGATATTATTCCCCAAGAGATCTCATGGGTAAATGAATATATTGGAGTCGAAACGGAGCCTTAAGTCAACATTTCAAAAAATATTCCCCTTTTTGAGGGCAATTTTCGCAAGTTTTTTCCTTAGATTCTTACATCTCTCAGTATTTTGACTGTATCACCCTCTGCACACCTCGGATTTGCACGAAATTTTAAAAATAGAACCCTAAGACATAGGGCTAAAACTTTTTTTCCCATGGCTCTTGCATATTTTTTAGCATTCACTATCAAAACTTTACTCGAATTCAAATTAAAGAAATCCAAGATTTCTGAAAGGGGTACCCCTTTAGTGAATAGGAGATTTATCTAATATCTCCGAAATGTATTACCCTCGTGTTCAACTCGTTCGATATTTTTCCCCAAGAGATCTCATGGGTAAATGAATCTATTGGAGTCGAAACGGAGCATTAAGTCAACATTTCAAAAAAAAAATTCCTTTTCGATGGCAATTTTCGCAAGTTTTTTCCTTATATTCGTACATCTCTCAGTATTTTGACTGTATCACCCTATACATACCTCGGATTTGCACGAAATTTTATACATAGACCCTAAGACATAGGGCTACAACTTTTGTGCCCACGACCCTCGCATATTATTTATTATTCACTATCAAAACATTGCTCTAATTCATATTAGAGAAATCGAAGATTTCAGAAAGGGGTACCCCTTTGGTGAATTGGAGATTTCACTAATTTCTCCGAAATGTATTACCCTCGTGTTCAACTCGTTCGATATTTTTCCCCAAGAGATCTCATGGGTAAATGAATCTATTGGAGTCGAAACGGAGCCTTAAGTAAACATTTCAAAAAAAAATTCCCTTTTTGATGGCAATTTTCGCAAGTTTTTTCCTTATATTCGTACATCTCTCAGTATTTTGACTGTATCACCCTCTACACACCTCGGATTTACACGAAATTTTATACATAGAACCCTAAGACATAGGGCTAAAACTTTTGTTCCCATGACCCTCGCGTATTCCTTAGTATTATCTATCAAAACATTACTCGAACTCATATTAGAGAAATCGAAGATTTCTGAAAGGGGTACCCCTTTGGTGAATTGGAGATTTCACTAATTTCTCCGAAATGTATTACCCTCGTGTTCAACTCGTTCGATATTTTTCCCCAAGAGATCTCATGGGTAAATGAATATATTGGAGTCGAAACGGAGCCATAAGTCAACATTTCAAAAAAAATTCCCCTTTTTGAAGGCAATTTTAACAAGTTTTTTCCTTATATTCGTAGATCTCTCACTATTTTGACTGTATCACCCTCTGCACACCTCGGATTTGCACAAAGTTTTATACATAGAACCCTACGACATAGGGCTACAACTTTTATGCCCATGACCTTCGCATATTCTTTAGTATTCACTATCAAAACATTGCTCGAATTCATATTAGAGAAATCAAAGATTTCTGAAAGGGGTACCCCTTTGGTGAATTGGAGATTTCCCTAATTTCTCCGAAATGTATTACCCTCGTGTTCAACTCGTTCGATATTTTTCCCCAAGAGATCTCATGGGTAAATGAATATATTGGAGTCGAAATGGAGCCATAAGTCAACATTTCAAAAAAAAATTCCCCTTTTTGATGGCAATTTTCGCAAGTTTTTTCCTTATATTCGTACATCTCTCACTATTTTGACTGTATCACCCTCTGCACACCTCGGATTCGCACGAAATTTTAAACATAGAACCCGAAGACATAGGGCTAAAAAATTTGGTTCCCATGACCCTTGCATATTTTTCAGGATTCACTATCAAAACATTGCTCGAATTCATATTAGAGAAATCCAAGATTTCTGAAAGGGGTACACCTTTGGTGAATAGGAGATTTCACTAATGTCTCAGAAATGTATTACCCTCGTGTTCAACTCGTTCGATATTTTTCCCCAAGAGATCTCATGGTGAAATGAATCTATTGGAGTCGAAACGGTGCCTTAAGTCAACATTTCAAAAAAAATTCCCATTTTGATGGCAATTTTCGTAAGTTTTTTCCTTATATTCGTACATCTCATAGTATTTTGACTGTATAACCCTTTACACACCTTGGATTTGCACAAAATTTTATACATAGAACCCTAAGACATAGTGCTATAACTTTTCAGCCCATGACCCTCGCATATTCTGTAGTATTCACTATCAAAACATTGCTCTAATTCATATTAGAGAAATCGAAGATTTCTGAAAGGGGTACCCCTTTGGTGAATTGGAGATTTCACTAATTTCTCCGAAATCTATTACCCTCCTGTTCAACACGTTCGATATTTTTCCCCAAGAGATCTCATGGGGAAATGAATATATTGGAGTTAAAATAGAGACTTAAGTCAACATTTCAAAAAAAATTCCCCTATTTGATGACAATTTTCACAAGTTTTTTCCTTTTATTCGTACATCTCGCTGTATTTTGACTGTATCACCCTCTACACACCTCGGATTTGCACGGAATGTTATACATAGAACCCTAAGACATAGGGCTACAACTTTTGTGCCCATGACCCTCGCATATTCTTTACAATTCACTATCAAAACATTCCTCTAATTCATATTAGAGAAATCGAAGATTTCTGAAAGGGGTACCCCTTTGGTGAATTGGAGATTTCACTAATTTCTCCGAAATGTATTACCCTCGTGTTCAACACGTTCGATATTTTTCCCCAAGAGATCTGATGGGGAAATGAATATATTGGAGTCGAAACAGAGTCTTAAGTCAACATTTAAAAAAAAATTCCCTTTTCGATGGCCATTTTCGCATGTTTTTGCCTTATATTCGTTAATCTCTCAGTATTTTGACTGTATCACCCTCTACACACCTCGGATTTGCACGAAATTTTATACAAAGAACCCTAAGACATAGGGCTACTACTTTTGTGCCCATGACCCTTGCATATTCTTTAGTATTCACTATCAAAACATTGCTCTAATTCATATTAGAGAAATCGAAGATTTCTGAAAGGGGTACCCGTTTGGTGAATTGTAGATTTCACTAATTTTAGCGAAATGTATTACCCTCGTGTTCAACTCGTTCGATATTTTTTCCCAAGAGATCTCATGGGGAAATGAATCTATTGGAGTCGAAACGGTGCCTTAAGGCAAAATTTCAAAAAAAATTCCCTTTTTGATGGCAATTTTCCCAAGTTTTTGCCTTATATTCGTACATCTCTCAGTATTTTGACTGTATCACCTTCTACACACCTCCGATTTGCTCGAAATATTATACAAAGAACCCTAAGACATAGGGCTACAACTTTTGTGCCCATGACCCTCGCATATTCTTTAGTATTCACTATCAAAAAATTGCTCTTATTCATATTAGAGAAATCGAAGATTTCTGAAAGGGGTACCCCTTTGGTGAATTGGAGATTTCACTAATTTCTCCGAAATCTATTACCCTCGTGTTCAACACGTTCGATATTTTTCCCCAAGAGATCTGATGGGGAAATGAATATATTGGAGTCGAAACGGAGTCTTAAGTCAACATTTCAAAAAAAATTCCCTTTTCGATGGCCATTTTCGCATGTTTTTGCCTTATATTCGTTAATCTCTCAGTATTTTGACTGTATCACCCTCTACACACCTCGGATTTGCACGAAATTTTATACAAAGAACCCTAAGACATAGGGCTACAACTTTTGTGCCCATGACCCTCGCATATTCTTTATTATTCACTATCAAAACATTGCTCTAATTCATATTAGAGAAATCGAAGATTTCTGAAAGGGGTACCCCTTTGGTGAATTGGAGATTTCACTAATTTCTCCGAAATATATTACCCTCGCGTTCAACACGTTCGATATTTTTCCCCAAGAGATCTCATGGGGAAATGAATATATTGGAGTCGAAATAGAGCCTTAAGTCAACATTTCAAAAAAAATTCCGTTTTTGATGGCAATTTTCACAAGCTTTTCCTTATATTCGTACATCTCTCAGTATTTTTTCTGTATAGCCCTCTACAAACCTCGGATTTGCACAAAATTTTATACAAAGAACCCTAAGACAAAGGGCTAGAACTTTTGTGCCCATGACCCTTGCATATTCTTTTGTATTCACTATCAAAACATTGCTCTAATTCATATTAGAGAAATCGAAGATTTCTGAAAGGGGTACCCCTTTGGTGAATTGGAGATTTCACTAATTTCTGCGAAATGTATTACCCTCGTGTTCAACTCGTTCGATATATTTCCACAAGAGATCTCATGGGGAAATGAATCTATTGGAGTCGAAACAGTGCCTTAAGTCAACATTTAATAAAAAATTCCCTTTTTGATGGCAATTTTCCCAAGTTTTTGCCTTATATTCGTACATCTCTCAGTATTTTGACTGTATCACCTTCTACACACCTCCAATTTGCTCTAAATATTATACAAAGAACCCTAAGACATAGGGCTAAAACTTTTGTACCCATGACCCTCACAAATTGTTTAGGATTCACTATCAAAACATTGCTCTAATTCATATTAGAGAAATCGAAGATTTCTGAAAGGGGTACCCCTTTGGTGAATTGGAGATTTCAGTAATTTCTCCGAAATCTATTACCCTCGTGTTCAACTCGTTAGATATTTTTCCGAAAGAGATCTCACGGGCAAATGAATCTATTGGAGTCCAAACGGTGCCTTAAGCCAACATTTAAAAAAAAATTCACCTTTTTGATGGCAATTTTTACAAGTTTTTACCTTTTATTCGTACATCTCGCAGCATTTTGACTGTATCACCCTCTACACACCTCGGATATGCACAAAATTTTATACACAGAACCCTAAGACAAAGGGCTATAACTTTTGTGCCCATGACCCACGTATATTCTTTAGTATTCACTATCATAACATTGCTCTAATTCATAATAGAGAAATCAAAGATTTCTGAAAAGGGTACCCCTTTGGTGAATTGGAGATTTCACTAATGTCTCCGAAATGTATTACCCTAATGTTCAACTCGTTCGATATTTTTCCCCAACAGATCTCATGGTGAAATGAATCTATTGGAGTTGAAACGGTGCCTTAAGGCAAAATTTCAAAAAAAATTCCCTTTTTGATGGCAATTTTCCCAAGTTTTTGCCTTATATTCGTACATCTCTCAGTATTTTGACTGTATCACCTTCTACACACCTCCGATTTGCTCGAAATATTATACAAAGAACCCTAAGACATAGGGCTACAACTTTTGTGCCCATGACCCTCGCATATTCTTTAGTATTCACTATCAAAAAATTGCTCTAATTCATATTAGAGAAATCGAAGATTTCTGAAAGGGGTACCCCTTTGGTGAATTGGAGATTTCACTAATTTCTCCGAAATCTATTACCCTCGTGTTCAACACGTTCGATATTTTTCCCCAAGAGATCTCATGGGGAAATGAATATATTGGAGTCAAAATAGAGACTTAAGTCAACATTTCAAAAAAAATTCCCCTTTTTGATGGCAATTTTCCCAAGTTTTTTCCTTTTATTCGTACATCTCGCTGTATTTTAAATGTATCACCTTCTACACACCTCAGATTTGCACGGAATTTTAAACATCGAACCCTAAGACATAGGGCTACAAGTTTTGTGCCCATGACCCTCGCATATTCTTTAGTATTGACTATCAAAACATTGCTTGAATCCATATTAGAGAAATCGAAGATTTCTGAAAGGGGTACCCCTTTGGTGAATTGGAGATTTCCCTAATTTCTCCGAAATGTATTACCCCCGTGTTCAACTCGTTCGATATTTTTCCCCAAGAGATCTCATGGGTAAATGAATATATTGGAGTCGAAACGGAGACTTAAGTCAACATTTCAAAAAAAATTCCCCTTTTTGATGGCAATTTTCGCAAGTTTTTTCCTTATATTCGTACATCTATCAGTATTTTGAATGTTTCACCCTCAACACACCTCGGATTTGTACGAAACTTTATACATTAAATCCTAAGACATAGGGTACAACTTTTGTGCCCATGACCCTCGCATATTCTTTAGTATTCACTATCAAATCATTGCTCGAATCCATATTAGAGAAATCGAAGATTTCTGAAAGGGGTACCCCTTTGGTGAATTGGAGATTTCACTAATTTCTCCGAAATGTATTACCCCCGTGTTCAACACGTTCGATATCTTTCCCCAAGAGATCTCATGGGTAAATGAATATATTGGAGTCGAAACAGAGACTTAAGTCAACATTTCAAAAAAAATTCCCCTTTTTGATGGCAATTTTCGCAAGTTTTTTCCTTATATTCGTACATCTCTCAGTATTTTGACTGTTTCACCCTCAACACACCTCGGATTTGTACGATACTTTATACAATAAATCCTAAGACATAGGGCTACAAATTTTGTGCCCATGACCCTCGCATATTATTTAGTATTGACTATCAAAACATTGCTCGAATCCATATTAGAGAAATCGAAGATTTCTGAAAGGGGTACCCCTCTGGTGAATTGGAGATTTCCCTAATTTCTCCGAAATGTATTACCCCCGTGTTCAACTCGTTCGATATTTTTCCCCAAGAGATTTCATGGGTAAATGAATATATTGGAGTCGAAACGGAGACTTAAGTCAACATTTCAAAAAAAATTCCCCTTTTTGATGGCAATTTTCGCAAGTTTTTTCCTTATATTCGTACATCTATCAGTATTTTGAATGTTTCACCCTCAACACACCTCGGATTTGTACGAAACGTTATACATAGAACCCTAAGACATAGGCCCACAACTTTTGTGCACATGACCCTCGCATATTCTTTAGTATTCACTATCAAATCATTGCTCGAATCCATATTAGAGAAATCGAAGATTTCTGAAAGGGGTACCCCTGTGGTGAATTGGAGATTTCACTAATTTCTGCGAAATGTATTACCCCCGTGTTCAACTCGTTCGATATTTTTCCCCAAGAGATCTCATGGGTAAATGAATATATTGGAGTCGAAACGGAGACTTAAGTCAACATTTCAAAAAAAATTCCCCTTTTTGATGGCAATTTTCGCAAGTTTTTTCCTTATATTCGTACATCTCTCAGTATTTTGACTGTTTCACCCTCAACACACCTCGGATTTGTACGATACTTTATACAATAAATCCTAAGACACAGGCCTACAACTTTTGTGCCCATGACCGTCGCATATTCTTTAGTATTCACTATCAAAACATTGCTCGAATCCATATTAGAGAAATCGAAGATTTCTGAAAGGGGTACCCCTTTGGTGAATTGGAGATTTCCCTAATTTCTCCGAAATGTATTACCCCCGTGTTCAACTCGTTCGATATTTTTCCCCAAGAGATCTCATGGGTAAATGAATATATTGGAGTCGAAACGGATACTTAAGTCAACATTTCAAAAAAAATTCCCCTTTTTGATGGCAATTTTCGCAAGTTTTTTCCTTATATTCGTACATCTCTCAGTATTTTGACTGTTTCACCCTCAACACACCTCGGATTTGTACGATACTTTATACAATAAATCCTAAGACATAGGGCTACAAATTTTGTGCCCATGACCCTCGCATATTCTTTAGTATTGACTATCAAATCATTGCTCGAATCCATATTAGAGAAATCGAAGATTTCTGAAAGGGGTACCCCTTTGGTGAATTGGAGATTTCCCTAATTTCTTCGAAATGTATTACCCCCGTGTTCAACTCGTTCGATATTTTTCCCCAAGAGATCTCATGGGTAAATGAATATATTGGAGTCGAAACGGAGACTTAAGTCAACATTTCAAAAAAAAATTCCCCTTTTTGATGGCAATTTTCTCAAGTTTTTTCCTTATATTCGTACATCTCTCAGTATTTTGACTGTTTCACCCTCAACACACCTCGGATTTGTACGAAACTTTATACATTAAATCCTAAGACATAGGGTACAACTTTTGTGCCCATGACCCTCGCATATTCTTTAGTATTCACTATCAAATCATTGCTCGAATCCATATTAGAGAAATCGAAGATTTCTGAAAGGGGTACCCCTTTGGTGAATTGGAGATTTCACTAATTTCTCCGAAATGTATTACCCCCGTGTTCAACTCGTTCGATATTTTTCCCCAAGAGATCTCATGGGTAAATGAATATATTGGAGTCGAAACGGAGACTTAAGTCAACATTTCAAAAAAAATTCCCCTTTTTGATGGCAATAATCGCAAGTTTTTTCCTTATATTCGTACATCTCTCAGTATTTTGACTGTTTCACCCTCAACACACCTCGGATTTGTACGATACTTTATACAATAAATCCTAAGACATAGGGCTACAAATTTTGTGCCCATGACCCTCGCATATTCTTTAGTATTGACTATCAAAACATTGCTCGAATCCATATTAGAGAAATCGAAGATTTCTGAAAGGGGTACCCCTTTGGTGAATTGGAGATTTCCCTAATTTCTCCGAAATGTATTACCCCCGTGTTCAACTCGTTCGATATTTTTCCCCAAGAGATCTCATGGGTAAATGAATATATTGGAGTCGAAACGGAGACTTAAGTCAACATTTCAAAAAAAATTCCCCTTTTTGATGGCAATTTTCTCAAGTTTTTTCCTTATATTCGTACATCTCTCAGTATTTTGACTGTTTCACCCTCAACACACCTCGGATTTGTACGAAACTTTATACATTAAATCCTAAGACATAGGGTACAAATTTTGTGCCCATGACCCTCGCATATTCTTTAGTATTCACTATCAAATCATTGCTCGAATCCATATTAGAGAAATCGAAGATTTCTGAAAGGGGTACCCCTTTGGTGAATTGGAGATTTCACTAATTTCTCCGAAATGTATTACCCCCGTGTTCAACTCGTTCGATATTTTTCCCCAAGAGATCTCATGGGTAAATGAATATATTGGAGTCGAAACGGAGACTTAAGTCAACATTTCAAAAAAAATTCCCCTTTTTGATGGCAATAATCGCAAGTTTTTTCCTTATATTCGTACATCTCTCAGTATTTTGACTGTTTCACCCTCAACACACCTCGGATTTGTACGATACTTTATACAATAAATCCTAAGACATAGGGCTACAAATTTTGTGCCCATGACCCTCGCATATTCTTTAGTATTGACTATCAAAACATTGCTCGAATCCATATTAGAGAAATCGAAGATTTCTGAAAGGGGTACCCCTTTGGTGAATTGGAGATTTCCCTAATTTCTCCGAAATGTATTACCCCCGTGTTCAACTCGTTCGATATTTTTCCCCAAGAGATCTCATGGGTAAATGAATATATTGGAGTCGAAACGGAGACTTAAGTCAACATTTCAAAAAAAATTCCCCTTTTTGATGGCAATTTTCTCAAGTTTTTTCCTTATATTCGTACATCTCTCAGTATTTTGACTGTTTCACCCTCAACACACCTCGGATTTGTACGAAACTTTATACATTAAATCCTAAGACATAGGGTACAAATTTTGTGCCCATGACCCTCGCATATTCTTTAGTATTCACTATCAAATCATTGCTCGAATCCATATTAGAGAAATCGAAGATTTCTGAAAGGGGTACCCCTTTGGTGAATTGGAGATTTCACTAATTTCTCCGAAATGTATTACCCCCGTGTTCAACTCGTTCGATATTTTTCCCCAAGAGATCTCATGGGTAAATGAATATATTGGAGTCGAAACGGAGACTTAAGTCAACATTTCAAAAAAAATTCCCCTTTTTGATGGCAATTTTCGCAAGTTTTTTCCTTATATTCGTACATCTCTCAGTATTTTGACTGTTTCACCCTCAACACACCTCGGATTTGTACGATACTTTATACAATAAATCCTAAGACATAGGGCTACAACTTTTGTGCCCATGACCCTCGCATATTCTTTAGTATTGACTATCAAAACATTGCTCGAATCCATATTAGAGAAATCGAAGATTTCTGAAAGGGGTACCCCTTTGGTGAATTGGAGATTTCCCTAATTTCTCCGAAATGTATTACCCCCGTGTTCAACTCGTTCGATATTTTTCCCCAAGAGATCTCATGGGTAAATGAATATATTGGAGTCGAAACGGATACTTAAGTCAACATTTCAAAAAAAATTCCCCTTTTTGATGGCAATTTTCGCAAGTTTTTTCCTTATATTCGTACATCTCTCAGTATTTTGACTGTTTCACCCTCAACACACCTCGGATTTGTACGATACTTTATACAATAAATCCTAAGACATAGGGCTACAAATTTTGTGCCCATGACCCTCGCATATTCTTTAGTATTGACTATCAAAACATTGCTCGAATCCATATTAGAGAAATCGAAGATTTCTGAAAGGGGTACCCCTTTGGTGAATTGGAGATTTCCCTAATTTCTCCGAAATGTATTACCCCCGTGTTCAACTCGTTCGATATTTTTCCCCAAGAGATCTCATGGGTAAATGAATATATTGGAGTCGAAACGGAGACTTAAGTCAACATTTCAAAAAAAATTCCCCTTTTTGATGGCAATTTTCTCAAGTTTTTTCCTTATATTCGTACATCTCTCAGTATTTTGACTGTTTCACCCTCAACACACCTCGGATTTGTACGAAACTTTATACATTAAATCCTAAGACATAGGGTACAAATTTTGTGCCCATGACCCTCGCATATTCTTTAGTATTCACTATCAAATCATTGCTCGAATCCATATTAGAGAAATCGAAGATTTCTGAAAGGGGTACCCCTTTGGTGAATTGGAGATTTCACTAATTTCTCCGAAATGTATTACCCCCGTGTTCAACTCGTTTGATATTTTTCCCCAAGAGATCTCATGGGTAAATGAATATATTGGAGTCGAAACGGAGACTTAAGTCAACATTTAAAAAAAAATTCCCCTTTTTGATGGCAATTTTCGCAAGTTTTTTCCTTATATTCGTACATCTCTCAGTATTTTGACTGTTTCACCCTCAACACACCTCGGATATGTACGATACTTTATACAATAAATCCGAAGACATAGGGCTACAACTTTTGTGCCCATGACCCTCGCATATTCTTTAGTATTGACTATCAAAACATTGCTCGAATCCATATTAGAGAAATCGAAGATTTCTGAAAGGGGTACCCCTTTGGTGAATTGGAGATTTCCCTAATTTCTCCGAAATGTATTACCCCCGTGTTCAACTCGTTCGATATTTTTCCCCAAGAGATCTCATGGGTAAATGAATATATTGGAGTCGAAACGGAGACTTAAGTCAACATTTCAAAAAAAATTCCCCTTTTTGATGGCAATTTTCTCAAGTTTTTTCCTTATATTCGTACATCTCTCAGTATTTTGACTGTTTCACCCTCAACACACCTCGGATTTGTACGAAACTTTATACATTAAATCCTAAGACATAGGGTACAAATTTTGTGCCCATGACCCTCGCATATTCTTTAGTATTCACTATCAAATCATTGCTCGAATCCATATTAGAGAAATCGAAGATTTCTGAAAGGGGTACCCCTTTGGTGAATTGGAGATTTCACTAATTTCTCCGAAATGTATTACCCCCGTGTTCAACTCGTTCGATATTTTTCCCCAAGAGATCTCATGGGTAAATGAATATATTGGAGTCGAAACGGAGACTTAAGTCAACATTTCAAAAAAAATTCCCCTTTTTGATGGCAATTTTCGCAAGTTTTTTCCTTATATTCGTACATCTCTCAGTATTTTGACTGTTTCACCCTCAACACACCTCGGATTTGTACGATACTTTATACAATAAATCCTAAGACATAGGGCTACAACTTTTGTGCCCATGACCCTCGCATATTCTTTAGTATTGACTATCAAAACATTGCTCGAATCCATATTAGAGAAATCGAAGATTTCTGAAAGGGGTACCCCTTTGGTGAATTGGAGATTTCCCTAATTTCTCCGAAATGTATTACCCCCGTGTTCAACTCGTTCGATATTTTTCCCCAAGAGATCTCATGGGTAAATGAATATATTGGAGTCGAAACGGATACTTAAGTCAACATTTCAAAAAAAATTCCCCTTTTTGATGGCAATTTTCGCAAGTTTTTTCCTTATATTCGTACATCTCTCAGTATTTTGACTGTTTCACCCTCAACACACCTCGGATTTGTACGATACTTTATACAATAAATCCTAAGACATAGGGCTACAAATTTTGTGCCCATGACCCTCGCATATTCTTTAGTATTGACTATCAAAACATTGCTCGAATCCATATTAGAGAAATCGAAGATTTCTGAAAGGGGTACCCCTTTGGTGAATTGGAGATTTCCCTAATTTCTCCGAAATGTATTACCCCCGTGTTCAACTCGTTCGATATTTTTCCCCAAGAGATCTCATGGGTAAATGAATATATTGGAGTCGAAACGGAGACTTAAGTCAACATTTCAAAAAAAATTCCCCTTTTTGATGGCAATTTTCTCAAGTTTTTTCCTTATATTCGTACATCTCTCAGTATTTTGACTGTTTCACCCTCAACACACCTCGGATTTGTACGAAACTTTATACATTAAATCCTAAGACATAGGGTACAAATTTTGTGCCCATGACCCTCGCATATTCTTTAGTATTCACTATCAAATCATTGCTCGAATCCATATTAGAGAAATCGAAGATTTCTGAAAGGGGTACCCCTTTGGTGAATTGGAGATTTCACTAATTTCTCCGAAATGTATTACCCCCGTGTTCAACTCGTTTGATATTTTTCCCCAAGAGATCTCATGGGTAAATGAATATATTGGAGTCGAAACGGAGACTTAAGTCAACATTTAAAAAAAAATTCCCCTTTTTGATGGCAATTTTCGCAAGTTTTTTCCTTATATTCGTACATCTCTCAGTATTTTGACTGTTTCACCCTCAACACACCTCGGATATGTACGATACTTTATACAATAAATCCGAAGACATAGGGCTACAACTTTTGTGCCCATGACCCTCGCATATTCTTTAGTATTGACTATCAAAACATTGCTCGAATCCATATTAGAGAAATCGAAGATTTCTGAAAGGGGTACCCCTTTGGTGAATTGGAGATTTCCCTAATTTCTCCGAAATGTATTACCCCCGTGTTCAACTCGTTCGATATTTTTCCCCAAGAGATCTCATGGGTAAATGAATATATTGGAGTCGAAACGGATACTTAAGTCAACATTTCAAAAAAAATTCCCCTTTTGGATGGCAATTTTCGCAAGTTTTTTCCTTATATTCGTACATCTCTCAGTATTTTGACTGTTTCACCCTCAACACACCTCGGATTTGTACGATACTTTATACAATAAATCCTAAGACATAGGGCTACAAATTTTGTGCCCATGACCCTCGCATATTCTTTAGTATTGACTATCAAATCATTGCTCGAATCCATATTAGAGAAATCGAAGATTTCTGAAAGGGGTACCCCTTTGGTGAATTGGAGATTTCCCTAATTTCTTCGAAATGTATTACCCCCGTGTTCAACTCGTTCGATATTTTCCCCCAAGAGATCTCATGGGTAAATGAATATATTGGAGTCGAAACGGAGACTTAAGTCAACATTTCAAAAAAAATTCCCCTTTTTGATGGCAATTTTCTCAAGTTTTTTCCTTATATTCGTACATCTCTCAGTATTTTGACTGTTTCACCCTCAACACACCTCGGATTTGTACGAAACTTTATACATTAAATCCTAAGACATAGGGTACAAATTTTGTGCCCATGACCCTCGCATATTCTTTAGTATTCACTATCAAATCATTGCTCGAATCCATATTAGAGAAATCGAAGATTTCTGAAAGGGGTACCCCTGTGGTGAATTGGAGATTTCACTAATTTCTCCGAAATGTATTACCCCCGTGTTCAACTCGTTCGATATTTTTCCCCAAGAGATCTCATGGGTAAATGAATATATTGGAGTCGAAACGGAGACTTAAGTCAACATTTCAAAAAAAATTCCCCTTTTTGATGGCAATTTTCTCAAGTTTTTTCCTTATATTCGTACATCTCTCAGTATTTTGACTGTTTCACCCTCAACACACCTCGGATTTGTACGAAACTTTATACATTAAATCCTAAGACATAGGGTACAACTTTTGTGCCCATGACCCTCGCATATTCTTTAGTATTCACTATCAAATCATTGCTCGAATCCATATTAGAGAAATCGAAGATTTCTGAAAGGGGTACCCCTGTGGTGAATTGGAGATTTCACTAATTTCTCCGAAATGTATTACCCCCGTGTTCAACTCGTTCGATATTTTTCCCCAAGAGATCTCATGGGTAAATGAATATATTGGAGTCGAAACGGAGACTTAAGTCAACATTTCAAAAAAAATTCCCCTTTTTGATGGCAATTTTCGCAAGTTTTTTCCTTATATTCGTACATCTCTCAGTATTTTGACTGTTTCACCCTCAACACACCTCGGATTTGTACGATACTTTATACAATAAATTCTAAGACACAGGCCTACAACTTTTGTGCCCATGACCGTCGCATATTCTTTAGTATTCACTATCAAAACATTGCTCGAATCCATATTAGAGAAATCGAAGATTTCTGAAAGGGGTACCCCTTTGGTGAATTGGAGATTTCCCTAATTTCTCCGAAATGTATTACCCCCGTGTTCAACTCGTTCGATATTTTTCCCCAAGAGATCTCATGGGTAAATGAATATATTGGAGTCGAAACGGATACTTAAGTCAACATTTCAAAAAAAATTCCCCTTTTTGATGGCAATTTTCGCAAGTTTTTTCCTTATATTCGTACATCTCTCAGTATTTTGACTGTTTCACCCTCAACACACCTCGGATTTGTACGATACTTTATACAATAAATCCTAAGACATAGGGCTACAAATTTTGTGCCCATGACCCTCGCATATTCTTTAGTATTGACTATCAAATCATTGCTCGAATCCATATTAGAGAAATCGAAGATTTCTGAAAGGGGTACCCCTTTGGTGAATTGGAGATTTCCCTAATTTCTTCGAAATGTATTACCCCCGTGTTCAACTCGTTCGATATTTTTCCCCAAGAGATCTCATGGGTAAATGAATATATTGGAGTCGAAACGGAGACTTAAGTCAACATTTCAAAAAAAAATTCCCCTTTTTGATGGCAATTTTCTCAAGTTTTTTCCTTATATTCGTACATCTCTCAGTATTTTGACTGTTTCACCCTCAACACACCTCGGATTTGTACGAAACTTTATACATTAAATCCTAAGACATAGGGTACAACTTTTGTGCCCATGACCCTCGCATATTCTTTAGTATTCACTATCAAATCATTGCTCGAATCCATATTAGAGAAATCGAAGATTTCTGAAAGGGGTACCCCTTTGGTGAATTGGAGATTTCACTAATTTCTCCGAAATGTATTACCCCCGTGTTCAACTCGTTCGATATTTTTCCCCAAGAGATCTCATGGGTAAATGAATATATTGGAGTCGAAACGGAGACTTAAGTCAACATTTCAAAAAAAATTCCCTTTTTGATGGCAATTTTCGCAAGTTTTTTCCTTATATTCGTACATCTCTCAGTATTTTGACTGTTTCACCCTCAACACACCTCGGATTTGTACGATACTTTATACAATAAATCCTAAGACATAGGGCTACAAATTTTGTGCCCATGACCCTCGCATATTCTTTAGTATTGACTATCAAAACATTGCTCGAATCCATATTAGAGAAATCGAAGATTTCTGAAAGGGGTACCCCTTTGGTGAATTGGAGATTTCCCTAATTTCTCCGAAATGTATTACCCCCGTGTTCAACTCGTTCGATATTTTTCCCCAAGAGATCTCATGGGTAAATGAATATATTGGAGTCGAAACGGAGACTTAAGTCAACATTTCAAAAAAAATTCCCCTTTTTGATGGCAATTTTCTCAAGTTTTTTCCTTATATTCGTACATCTCTCAGTATTTTGACTGTTTCACCCTCAACACACCTCGGATTTGTACGAAACTTTATACATTAAATCCTAAGACATAGGGTACAAATTTTGTGCCCATGACCCTCGCATATTCTTTAGTATTCACTATCAAATCATTGCTCGAATCCATATTAGAGAAATCGAAGATTTCTGAAAGGGGTACCCCTTTGGTGAATTGGAGATTTCACTAATTTCTCCGAAATGTATTACCCCCGTGTTCAACTCGTTCGATATTTTTCCCCAAGAGTTCTCATGGGTAAATGAATATATTGGAGTCGAAACGGAGACTTAAGTCAACATTTCAAAAAAAATTCCCCTTTTTGATGGCAATTTTCGCAAGTTTTTTCCTTATATTCGTACATCTCTCAGTATTTTGACTGTTTCACCCTCAACACACCTCGGATTTGTACGATACTTTATACAATAAATCCTAAGACATAGGGCTACAACTTTTGTGCCCATGACCCTCGCATATTCTTTAGTATTGACTATCAAAACATTGCTCGAATCCATATTAGAGAAATCGAAGATTTCTGAAAGGGGTACCCCTTTGGTGAATTGGAGATTTCCCTAATTTCTCCGAAATGTATTACCCCCGTGTTCAACTCGTTCGATATTTTTCCCCAAGAGATCTCATGGGTAAATGAATATATTGGAGTCGAAACGGATACTTAAGTCAACATTTCAAAAAAAATTCCCCTTTTTGATGGCAATTTTCGCAAGTTTTTTCCTTATATTCGTACATCTCTCAGTATTTTGACTGTTTCACCCTCAACACACCTCGGATTTGTACGATACTTTATACAATAAATCCTAAGACATAGGGCTACAAATTTTGTGCCCATGACCCTCGCATATTCTTTAGTATTGACTATCAAATCATTGCTCGAATCCATATTAGAGAAATCGAAGATTTCTGAAAGGGGTACCCCTTTGGTGAATTGGAGATTTCCCTAATTTCTTCGAAATGTATTACCCCCGTGTTCAACTCGTTCGATATTTTTCCCCAAGAGATCTCATGGGTAAATGAATATATTGGAGTCGAAACGGAGACTTAAGTCAACATTTCAAAAAAAATTCCCCTTTTTGATGGCAATTTTCTCAAGTTTTTTCCTTATATTCGTACATCTCTCAGTATTTTGACTGTTTCACCCTCAACACACCTCGGATTTGTACGAAACTTTATACATTAAATCCTAAGACATAGGGTACAAATTTTGTGCCCATGACCCTCGCATATTCTTTAGTATTCACTATCAAATCATTGCTCGAATCCATATTAGAGAAATCGAAGATTTCTGAAAGGGGTACCCCTTTGGTGAATTGGAGATTTCACTAATTTCTCCGAAATGTATTACCCCCGTGTTCAACTCGTTTGATATTTTTCCCCAAGAGATCTCATGGGTAAATGAATATATTGGAGTCGAAACGGAGACTTAAGTCAACATTTAAAAAAAAATTCCCCTTTTTGATGGCAATTTTCGCAAGTTTTTTCCTTATATTCGTACATCTCTCAGTATTTTGACTGTTTCACCCTCAACACACCTCGGATATGTACGATACTTTATACAATAAATCCGAAGACATAGGGCTACAACTTTTGTGCCCATGACCCTCGCATATTCTTTAGTATTGACTATCAAAACATTGCTCGAATCCATATTAGAGAAATCGAAGATTTCTGAAAGGGGTACCCCTTTGGTGAATTGGAGATTTCCCTAATTTCTCCGAAATGTATTACCCCCGTGTTCAACTCGTTCGATATTTTTCCCCAAGAGATCTCATGGGTAAATGAATATATTGGAGTCGAAACGGATACTTAAGTCAACATTTCAAAAAAAATTCCCCTTTTTGATGGCAATTTTCGCAAGTTTTTTCCTTATATTCGTACATCTCTCAGTATTTTGACTGGTTCACCCTCAACACACCTCGGATTTGTACGATACTTTATACAATAAATCCTAAGACATAGGGCTACAAATTTTGTGCCCATGACCCTCGCATATTCTTTAGTATTGACTATCAAATCATTGCTCGAATCCATATTAGAGAAATCGAAGATTTCTGAAAGGGGTACCCCTTTGGTGAATTGGAGATTTCCCTAATTTCTTCGAAATGTATTACCCCCGTGTTCAACTCGTTCGATATTTTCCCCCAAGAGATCTCATGGGTAAATGAATATATTGGAGTCGAAACGGAGACTTAAGTCAACATTTCAAAAAAAATTCCCCTTTTTGATGGCAATTTTCTCAAGTTTTTTCCTTATATTCGTACATCTCTCAGTATTTTGACTGTTTCACCCTCAACACACCTCGGATTTGTACGAAACTTTATACATTAAATCCTAAGACATAGGGTACAAATTTTGTGCCCATGACCCTCGCATATTCTTTAGTATTCACTATCAAATCATTGCTCGAATCCATATTAGAGAAATCGAAGATTTCTGAAAGGGGTACCCCTGTGGTGAATTGGAGATTTCACTAATTTCTCCGAAATGTATTACCCCCGTGTTCAACTCGTTCGATATTTTTCCCCAAGAGATCTCATGGGTAAATGAATATATTGGAGTCGAAACGGAGACTTAAGTCAACATTTCAAAAAAAATTCCCCTTTTTGATGGCAATTTTCTCAAGTTTTTTCCTTATATTCGTACATCTCTCAGTATTTTGACTGTTTCACCCTCAACACACCTCGGATTTGTACGAAACTTTATACATTAAATCCTAAGACATAGGGTACAACTTTTGTGCCCATGACCCTCGCATATTCTTTAGTATTCACTATCAAATCATTGCTCGAATCCATATTAGAGAAATCGAAGATTTCTGAAAGGGGTACCCCTGTGGTGAATTGGAGATTTCACTAATTTCTCCGAAATGTATTACCCCCGTGTTCAACTCGTTCGATATTTTTCCCCAAGAGATCTCATGGGTAAATGAATATATTGGAGTCGAAACGGAGACTTAAGTCAACATTTCAAAAAAAATTCCCCTTTTTGATGGCAATTTTCGCAAGTTTTTTCCTTATATTCGTACATCTCTCAGTATTTTGACTGTTTCACCCTCAACACACCTCGGATTTGTACGATACTTTATACAATAAATTCTAAGACACAGGCCTACAACTTTTGTGCCCATGACCGTCGCATATTCTTTAGTATTCACTATCAAAACATTGCTCGAATCCATATTAGAGAAATCGAAGATTTCTGAAAGGGGTACCCCTTTGGTGAATTGGAGATTTCCCTAATTTCTCCGAAATGTATTACCCCCGTGTTCAACTCGTTCGATATTTTTCCCCAAGAGATCTCATGGGTAAATGAATATATTGGAGTCGAAACGGATACTTAAGTCAACATTTCAAAAAAAATTCCCCTTTTTGATGGCAATTTTCGCAAGTTTTTTCCTTATATTCGTACATCTCTCAGTATTTTGACTGTTTCACCCTCAACACACCTCGGATTTGTACGATACTTTATACAATAAATCCTAAGACATAGGGCTACAAATTTTGTGCCCATGACCCTCGCATATTCTTTAGTATTGACTATCAAATCATTGCTCGAATCCATATTAGAGAAATCGAAGATTTCTGAAAGGGGTACCCCTTTGGTGAATTGGAGATTTCCCTAATTTCTTCGAAATGTATTACCCCCGTGTTCAACTCGTTCGATATTTTTCCCCAAGAGATCTCATGGGTAAATGAATATATTGGAGTCGAAACGGAGACTTAAGTCAACATTTCAAAAAAAAATTCCCCTTTTTGATGGCAATTTTCTCAAGTTTTTTCCTTATATTCGTACATCTCTCAGTATTTTGACTGTTTCACCCTCAACACACCTCGGATTTGTACGAAACTTTATACATTAAATCCTAAGACATAGGGTACAACTTTTGTGCCCATGACCCTCGCATATTCTTTAGTATTCACTATCAAATCATTGCTCGAATCCATATTAGAGAAATCGAAGATTTCTGAAAGGGGTACCCCTTTGGTGAATTGGAGATTTCACTAATTTCTCCGAAATGTATTACCCCCGTGTTCAACTCGTTCGATATTTTTCCCCAAGAGATCTCATGGGTAAATGAATATATTGGAGTCGAAACGGAGACTTAAGTCAACATTTCAAAAAAAATTCCCTTTTTGATGGCAATTTTCGCAAGTTTTTTCCTTATATTCGTACATCTCTCAGTATTTTGACTGTTTCACCCTCAACACACCTCGGATTTGTACGATACTTTATACAATAAATCCTAAGACATAGGGCTACAAATTTTGTGCCCATGACCCTCGCATATTCTTTAGTATTGACTATCAAAACATTGCTCGAATCCATATTAGAGAAATCGAAGATTTCTGAAAGGGGTACCCCTTTGGTGAATTGGAGATTTCCCTAATTTCTCCGAAATGTATTACCCCCGTGTTCAACTCGTTCGATATTTTTCCCCAAGAGATCTCATGGGTAAATGAATATATTGGAGTCGAAACGGAGACTTAAGTCAACATTTCAAAAAAAATTCCCCTTTTTGATGGCAATTTTCTCAAGTTTTTTCCTTATATTCGTACATCTCTCAGTATTTTGACTGTTTCACCCTCAACACACCTCGGATTTGTACGAAACTTTATACATTAAATCCTAAGACATAGGGTACAAATTTTGTGCCCATGACCCTCGCATATTCTTTAGTATTCACTATCAAATCATTGCTCGAATCCATATTAGAGAAATCGAAGATTTCTGAAAGGGGTACCCCTTTGGTGAATTGGAGATTTCACTAATTTCTCCGAAATGTATTACCCCCGTGTTCAACTCGTTCGATATTTTTCCCCAAGAGTTCTCATGGGTAAATGAATATATTGGAGTCGAAACGGAGACTTAAGTCAACATTTCAAAAAAAATTCCCCTTTTTGATGGCAATTTTCGCAAGTTTTTTCCTTATATTCGTACATCTCTCAGTATTTTGACTGTTTCACCCTCAACACACCTCGGATTTGTACGATACTTTATACAATAAATCCTAAGACATAGGGCTACAACTTTTGTGCCCATGACCCTCGCATATTCTTTAGTATTGACTATCAAAACATTGCTCGAATCCATATTAGAGAAATCGAAGATTTCTGAAAGGGGTACCCCTTTGGTGAATTGGAGATTTCCCTAATTTCTCCGAAATGTATTACCCCCGTGTTCAACTGGTTCGATATTTTTCCCCAAGAGATCTCATGGGTAAATGAATATATTGGAGTCGAAACGGATACTTAAGTCAACATTTCAAAAAAAATTCCCCTTTTTGATGGCAATTTTCGCAAGTTTTTTCCTTATATTCGTACATCTCTCAGTATTTTGACTGTTTCACCCTCAACACACCTCGGATTTGTACGATACTTTATACAATAAATCCTAAGACATAGGGCTACAAATTTTGTGCCCATGACCCTCGCATATTCTTTAGTATTGACTATCAAATCATTGCTCGAATCCATATTAGAGAAATCGAAGATTTCTGAAAGGGGTACCCCTTTGGTGAATTGGAGATTTCCCTAATTTCTTCGAAATGTATTACCCCCGTGTTCAACTCGTTCGATATTTTTCCCCAAGAGATCTCATGGGTAAATGAATATATTGGAGTCGAAACGGAGACTTAAGTCAACATTTCAAAAAAAAATTCCCCTTTTTGATGGCAATTTTCTCAAGTTTTTTCCTTATATTCGTACATCTCTCAGTATTTTGACTGTTTCACCCTCAACACACCTCGGATTTGTACGAAACTTTATACATTAAATCCTAAGACATAGGGTACAACTTTTGTGCCCATGACCCTCGCATATTCTTTAGTATTCACTATCAAATCATTGCTCGAATCCATATTAGAGAAATCGAAGATTTCTGAAAGGGGTACCCCTTTGGTGAATTGGAGATTTCACTAATTTCTCCGAAATGTATTACCCCCGTGTTCAACTCGTTCGATATTTTTCCCCAAGAGATCTCATGGGTAAATGAATATATTGGAGTCGAAACGGAGACTTAAGTCAACATTTCAAAAAAAATTCCCTTTTTGATGGCAATTTTCGCAAGTTTTTTCCTTATATTCGTACATCTCTCAGTATTTTGACTGTTTCACCCTCAACACACCTCGGATTTGTACGATACTTTATACAATAAATCCTAAGACATAGGGCTACAAATTTTGTGCCCATAACCCTCGCATATTCTTTAGTATTGACTATCAAAACATTGCTCGAATCCATATTAGAGAAATCGAAGATTTCTGAAAGGGGTACCCCTTTGGTGAATTGGAGATTTCCCTAATTTCTCCGAAATGTATTACCCCCGTGTTCAACTCGTTCGATATTTTTCCCCAAGAGATCTCATGGGTAAATGAATATATTGGAGTCGAAACGGAGACTTAAGTCAACATTTCAAAAAAAATTCCCCTTTTTGATGGCAATTTTCTCAAGTTTTTTCCTTATATTCGTACATCTCTCAGTATTTTGACTGTTTCACCCTCAACACACCTCGGATTTGTACGAAACTTTATACATTAAATCCTAAGACATAGGGTACAAATTTTGTGCCCATGACCCTCGCATATTCTTTAGTATTCACTATCAAATCATTGCTCGAATCCATATTAGAGAAATCGAAGATTTCTGAAAGGGGTACCCCTTTGGTGAATTGGAGATTTCACTAATTTCTCCGAAATGTATTACCCCCGTGTTCAACTCGTTCGATATTTTTCCCCAAGAGTTCTCATGGGTAAATGAATATATTGGAGTCGAAACGGAGACTTAAGTCAACATTTCAAAAAAAATTCCCCTTTTTGATGGCAATTTTCGCAAGTTTTTTCCTTATATTCGTACATCTCTCAGTATTTTGACTGTTTCACCCTCAACACACCTCGGATTTGTACGATACTTTATACAATAAATCCTAAGACATAGGGCTACAACTTTTGTGCCCATGACCCTCGCATATTCTTTAGTATTGACTATCAAAACATTGCTCGAATCCATATTAGAGAAATCGAAGATTTCTGAAAGGGGTACCCCTTTGGTGAATTGGAGATTTCCCTAATTTCTCCGAAATGTATTACCCCCGTGTTCAACTCGTTCGATATTTTTCCCCAAGAGATCTCATGGGTAAATGAATATATTGGAGTCGAAACGGATACTTAAGTCAACATTTCAAAAAAAATTCCCCTTTTTGATGGCAATTTTCGCAAGTTTTTTCCTTATATTCGTACATCTCTCAGTATTTTGACTGTTTCACCCTCAACACACCTCGGATTTGTACGATACTTTATACAATAAATCCTAAGACATAGGGCTACAAATTTTGTGCCCATGACCCTCGCATATTCTTTAGTATTGACTATCAAATCATTGCTCGAATCCATATTAGAGAAATCGAAGATTTCTGAAAGGGGTACCCCTTTGGTGAATTGGAGATTTCCCTAATTTCTTCGAAATGTATTACCCCCGTGTTCAACTCGTTCGATATTTTTCCCCAAGAGATCTCATGGGTAAATGAATATATTGGAGTCGAAACGGAGACTTAAGTCAACATTTCAAAAAAAAATTCCCCTTTTTGATGGCAATTTTCTCAAGTTTTTTCCTTATATTCGTACATCTCTCAGTATTTTGACTGTTTCACCCTCAACACACCTCGGATTTGTACGAAACTTTATACATTAAATCCTAAGACATAGGGTACAACTTTTGTGCCCATGACCCTCGCATATTCTTTAGTATTCACTATCAAATCATTGCTCGAATCCATATTAGAGAAATCGAAGATTTCTGAATGGGGTACCCCTTTGGTGAATTGGAGATTTCACTAATTTCTCCGAAATGTATTACCCCCGTGTTCAACTCGTTCGATATTTTTCCCCAAGAGATCTCATGGGTAAATGAATATATTGGAGTCGAAACGGAGACTTAAGTCAACATTTCAAAAAAAATTCCCCTTTTTGATGGCAATTTTCGCAAGTTTTTTCCTTATATTCGTACATCTCTCAGTATTTTGACTGTTTCACCCTCAACACACCTCGGATTTGTACGATACTTTATACAATAAATCCTAAGACATAGGGCTACAAATTTTGTGCCCATGACCCTCGCATATTCTTTAGTATTGACTATCAAAACATTGCTCGAATCCATATTAGAGAAATCGAAGATTTCTGAAAGGGGTACCCCTTTGGTGAATTGGAGATTTCCCTAATTTCTCCGAAATGTATTACCCCCGTGTTCAACTCGTTCGATATTTTTCCCCAAGAGATCTCATGGGTAAATGAATATATTGGAGTCGAAACGGAGACTTAAGTCAACATTTCAAAAAAAATTCCCCTTTTTGATGGCAATTTTCTCAAGTTTTTTCCTTATATTCGTACATCTCTCAGTATTTTGACTGTTTCACCCTCAACACACCTCGGATTTGTACGAAACTTTATACATTAAATCCTAAGACATAGGGTACAAATTTTGTGCCCATGACCCTCGCATATTCTTTAGTATTCACTATCAAATCATTGCTCGAATCCATATTAGAGAAATCGAAGATTTCTGAAAGGGGTACCCCTTTGGTGAATTGGAGATTTCACTAATTTCTCCGAAATGTATTACCCCCGTGTTCAACTCGTTCGATATTTTTCCCCAAGAGATCTCATGGGTAAATGAATATATTGGAGTCGAAACGGAGACTTAAGTCAACATTTCAAAAAAAATTCCCCTTTTTGATGGCAATTTTCGCAAGTTTTTTCCTTATATTCGTACATCTCTCAGTATTTTGACTGTTTCACCCTCAACACACCTCGGATTTGTACGATACTTTATACAATAAATCCTAAGACATAGGGCTACAACTTTTGTGCCCATGACCCTCGCATATTCTTTAGTATTGACTATCAAAAATTGCTCGAATCCATATTAGAGAAATCGAAGATTTCTGAAAGGGGTACCCCTTTGGTGAATTGGAGATTTCCCTAATTTCTCCGAAATGTATTACCCCCGTGTTCAACTCGTTCGATATTTTTCCCCAAGAGATCTCATGGGTAAATGAATATATTGGAGTCGAAACGGATACTTAAGTCAACATTTCAAAAAAAATTCCCCTTTTTGATGGCAATTTTCGCAAGTTTTTTCCTTATATTCGTACATCTCTCAGTATTTTGACTGTTTCACCCTCAACACACCTCGGATTTGTACGATACTTTATACAATAAATCCTAAGACATAGGGCTACAAATTTTGTGCCCATGACCCTCGCATATTCTTTAGTATTGACTATCAAATCATTGCTCGAATCCATATTAGAGAAATCGAAGATTTCTGAAAGGGGTACCCCTTTGGTGAATTGGAGATTTCCCTAATTTCTTCGAAATGTATTACCCCCGTGTTCAACTCGTTCGATATTTTTCCCCAAGAGATCTCATGGGTAAATGAATATATTGGAGTCGAAACGGAGACTTAAGTCAACATTTCAAAAAAAAATTCCCCTTTTTGATGGCAATTTTCTCAAGTTTTTTCCTTATATTCGTACATCTCTCAGTATTTTGACTGTTTCACCCTCAACACACCTCGGATTTGTACGAAACTTTATACATTAAATCCTAAGACATAGGGTACAACTTTTGTGCCCATGACCCTCGCATATTCTTTAGTATTCACTATCAAATCATTGCTCGAATCCATATTAGAGAAATCGAAGATTTCTGAAAGGGGTACCCCTTTGGTGAATTGGAGATTTCACTAATTTCTCCGAAATGTATTACCCCCGTGTTCAACTCGTTCGATATTTTCCCCAAGAGATCTCATGGGTAAATGAATATATTGGAGTCGAAACGGAGACTTAAGTCAACATTTCAAAAAAAATTCCCCTTTTTGATGGCAATTTTCGCAAGTTTTTTCCTTATATTCGTACATCTCTCAGTATTTAAACTGTTTCACCCTCAACACACCTCGGATTTGTACGATACTTTATACAATAAATCCTAAGACATAGGGCTACAAATTTTGTGCCCATGACCCTCGCATATTCTTTAGTATTGACTATCAAAACATTGCTCGAATCCATATTAGAGAAATCGAAGATTTCTGAAAGGGGTACCCCTTTGGTGAATTGGAGATTTCCCTAATTTCTCCGAAATGTATTACCCCCGTGTTCAACTCGTTCGATATTTTTCCCCAAGAGATCTCATGGGTAAATGAATATATTGGAGTCGAAACGGAGACTTAAGTCAACATTTCAAAAAAAATTCCCCTTTTTGATGGCAATTTTCTCAAGTTTTTTCCTTATATTCGTACATCTCTCAGTATTTTGACTGTTTCACCCTCAACACACCTCGGATTTGTACGAAACTTTATACATTAAATCCTAAGACATAGGGTACAAATTTTGTGCCCATGACCCTCGCATATTCTTTAGTATTCACTATCAAATCATTGCTCGAATCCATATTAGAGAAATCGAAGATTTCTGAAAGGGGTACCCCTTTGGTGAAATGGAGATTTCACTAATTTCTCCGAAATGTATTACCCCCGTGTTCAACTCGTTCGATATTTTTCCCCAAGAGATCTCATGGGTAAATGAATATATTGGAGTCGAAACGGAGACTTAAGTCAACATTTCAAAAAAAATTCCCCTTTTTGATGGAAATTTTCGCAAGTTTTTTCCTTATATTCGTACATCTCTCAGTATTTTGACTGTTTCACCCTCAACACACCTCGGATTTGTACGATACTTTATACAATAAATCCTAAGACATAGGGCTACAACTTTTGTGCCCATGACCCTTGCATATTCTTTAGTATTGACTATCAAAACATTGCTCGAATCCATATTAGAGAAATCGAAGATTTCTGAAAGGGGTACCCCTTTGGTGAATTGGAGATTTCCCTAATTTCTCCGAAATGTATTACCCCCGTGTTCAACTCGTTCGATATTTTTCCCCAAGAGATCTCATGGGTAAATGAATATATTGGAGTCGAAACGGAGACTTAAGTCAACATTTCAAAAAAAATTCCCCTTTTTGATGGCAATTTTCGCAAGTTTTTTCCTTATATTCGTACATCTATCAGTATTTTGAATGTTTCACCCTCAACACACCTCGGATTTGTACGAAACGTTATACATAGAACCCTAAGACATAGGGCCACAACTTTTGTGCACATGATCCTCGCATATTCTTTAGTATTCACTATCAAAACATTGCTCGAATCCATATTAGAGAAATCGAAGATTTCTGAAAGGGGTACCCCTTTGGTGAAATGGAGATTTCACTAATATCTCCGAAATGTATTACCCCCTTGTTCAACTCGTTCGATATTTTTCCCCAAGAGATCTCATGGGTAAATGAATATATTGGAGTCGAAACGGAGACTTAAGTCAACATTTCAAAAAAAATTCCCCTTTTTGATGTCAATTTTCGTAAGTTTTTTCCTTATATTCGTACATCTCTCAGTATTTTGACTGTTTCACCCTCAACACACCTCGGATTTGTACGATACTTTATACAATAAATCCTAAGACATAGGGATACAAATTTTGTGCCCATGACCCTCGCATATTCTTTAGTATTGACTATCAAATCATTGCTCGAATCCATATTAGAGAAATCGAAGATTTCTGAAAAGGGTACCCCTTTGGTGAATTGGAGATTTCACTAATGTCTCCGAAATGTATTGCCCTCATGTTCAACTCGTTCGATATTTTTCCCCAAGAGATCACATGGGTAAATGAATATATTGGAGTCGAAACGGAGACTTAAGTCAACATTTCAAAAAAAATTCCCTTTTTGATGGCAATTTTCGCAAGTTTTTTCCTTATATTCGTACATCTCTCAGTATTTTGACTGTTTCACCCTCAACACACCTCAGATTTGTACGATACTTTATACAATAAATCCTAAGACATAGGGCTACAAATTTTGTGCCCATGACCCTCGCATATTCTTTAGTATTCACTATCAAATCATTGCTCGAATCCATATTAGAGAAATCGAAGATTTCTGAAAGGGGTACCCCTTTGGTGAAATGGAGATTTCACTAATTTCTCCGAAATGTATTACCCCCGTGTTCAACTCGTTCGATATTTTTCCCCAAGAGATCTCATGGGTAAATGAATATATTGGAGTCGAAACGGAGACTTAAGTCAACATTTCAAAAAAAATTCCCCTTTTTGATGGAAATTTTCGCAAGTTTTTTCCTTATATTCGTACATCTCTCAGTATTTTGACTGTTTCACCCTCAACACACCTCGGATTTGTACGATACTTTATACAATAAATCCTAAGACATAGGGCTACAACTTTTGTGCCCATGACCCTTGCATATTCTTTAGTATTGACTATCAAAACATTGCTCGAATCCATATTAGAGAAATCGAAGATTTCTGAAAGGGGTACCCCTTTGGTGAATTGGAGATTTCCCTAATTTCTCCGAAATGTATTACCCCCGTGTTCAACTCGTTCGATATTTTTCCCCAAGAGATCTCATGGGTAAATGAATATATTGGAGTCGAAACGGAGACTTAAGTCAACATTTCAAAAAAAATTCCCCTTTTTGATGGCAATTTTCGCAAGTTTTTTCCTTATATTCGTACATCTATCAGTATTTTGAATGTTTCACCCTCAACACACCTCGGATTTGTACGAAACGTTATACATAGAACCCTAAGACATAGGGCCACAACTTTTGTGCACATGATCCTCGCATATTCTTTAGTATTCACTATCAAAACATTGCTCGAATCCATATTAGAGAAATCGAAGATTTCTGAAAGGGGTACCCCTTTGGTGAAATGGAGATTTCACTAATATCTCCGAAATGTATTACCCCCTTGTTCAACTCGTTCGATATTTTTCCCCAAGAGATCTCATGGGTAAATGAATATATTGGAGTCGAAACGGAGACTTAAGTCAACATTTCAAAAAAAATTCCCCTTTTTGATGTCAATTTTCGTAAGTTTTTTCCTTATATTCGTACATCTCTCAGTATTTTGACTGTTTCACCCTCAACACACCTCGGATTTGTACGATACTTTATACAATAAATCCTAAGACATAGGGATACAAATTTTGTGCCCATGACCCTCGCATATTCTTTAGTATTGACTATCAAATCATTGCTCGAATCCATATTAGAGAAATCGAAGATTTCTGAAAAGGGTACCCCTTTGGTGAATTGGAGATTTCACTAATGTCTCCGAAATGTATTGCCCTCATGTTCAACTCGTTCGATATTTTTCCCCAAGAGATCACATGGGTAAATGAATATATTGGAGTCGAAACGGAGACTTAAGTCAACATTTCAAAAAAAATTCCCTTTTTGATGGCAATTTTCGCAAGTTTTTTCCTTATATTCGTACATCTCTCAGTATTTTGACTGTTTCACCCTCAACACACCTCAGATTTGTACGATACTTTATACAATAAATCCTAAGACATAGGGCTACAAATTTTGTGCCCATAACCCTCGCATATTCTTTAGTATTGACTATCAAAACATTGCTCGAATCCATATTAGAGAAATCGAAGATTTCTGAAAGGGGTACCCCTTTGGTGAATTGGAGATTTCCCTAATTTCTCCGAAATGTATTACCCCCGTGTTCAACTCGTTCGATATTTTTCCCCAAGAGATCTCATGGGTAAATGAATATATTGGAGTCGAAACGGAGACTTAAGTCAACATTTCAAAAAAAATTCCCCTTTTTGATGGCAATTTTCTCAAGTTTTTTCCTTATATTCGTACATCTCTCAGTATTTTGACTGTTTCACCCTCAACACACCTCGGATTTGTACGAAACTTTATACATTAAATCCTAAGACATAGGGTACAAATTTTGTGCCCATGACCCTCGCATATTCTTTAGTATTCACTATCAAATCATTGCTCGAATCCATATTAGAGAAATCGAAGATTTCTGAAAGGGGTACCCCTTTGGTGAATTGGAGATTTCACTAATTTCTCCGAAATGTATTACCCCCGTGTTCAACTCGTTCGATATTTTTCCCCAAGAGTTCTCATGGGTAAATGAATATATTGGAGTCGAAACGGAGACTTAAGTCAACATTTCAAAAAAAATTCCCTTTTTGATGGCAATTTTCGCAAGTTTTTTCCTTATATTCGTACATCTCTCAGTATTTTGACTGTTTCACCCTCAACACACCTCGGATTTGTACGATACTTTATACAATAAATCCTAAGACATAGGGCTACAAATTTTGTGCCCATAACCCTCGCATATTCTTTAGTATTGACTATCAAAACATTGCTCGAATCCATATTAGAGAAATCGAAGATTTCTGAAAGGGGTACCCCTTTGGTGAATTGGAGATTTCCCTAATTTCTCCGAAATGTATTACCCCCGTGTTCAACTCGTTCGATATTTTTCCCCAAGAGATCTCATGGGTAAATGAATATATTGGAGTCGAAACGGAGACTTAAGTCAACATTTCAAAAAAAATTCCCCTTTTTGATGGCAATTTTCTCAAGTTTTTTCCTTATATTCGTACATCTCTCAGTATTTTGACTGTTTCACCCTCAACACACCTCGGATTTGTACGAAACTTTATACATTAAATCCTAAGACATAGGGTACAAATTTTGTGCCCATGACCCTCGCATATTCTTTAGTATTCACTATCAAATCATTGCTCGAATCCATATTAGAGAAATCGAAGATTTCTGAAAGGGGTACCCCTTTGGTGAATTGGAGATTTCACTAATTTCTCCGAAATGTATTACCCCCGTGTTCAACTCGTTCGATATTTTTCCCCAAGAGTTCTCATGGGTAAATGAATATATTGGAGTCGAAACGGAGACTTAAGTCAACATTTCAAAAAAAATTCCCCTTTTTGATGGCAATTTTCTCAAGTTTTTTCCTTATATTCGTACATCTCTCAGTATTTTGACTGTTTCACCCTCAACACACCTCGGATTTGTACGAAACTTTATACATTAAATCCTAAGACATAGGGTACAAATTTTGTGCCCATGACCCTCGCATATTCTTTAGTATTCACTATCAAATCATTGCTCGAATCCATATTAGAGAAATCGAAGATTTCTGAAAGGGGTACCCCTTTGGTGAATTGGAGATTTCACTAATTTCTCCGAAATGTATTACCCCCGTGTTCAACTCGTTCGATATTTTTCCCCAAGAGTTCTCATGGGTAAATGAATATATTGGAGTCGAAACGGAGACTTAAGTCAACATTTCAAAAAAAATTCCCTTTTTGATGGCAATTTTCGCAAGTTTTTTCCTTATATTCGTACATCTCTCAGTATTTTGACTGTTTCACCCTCAACACACCTCGGATTTGTACGATACTTTATACAATAAATCCTAAGACATAGGGATACAAATTTTGTGCCCATGACCCTCGCATATTCTTTAGTATTGACTATCAAATCATTGCTCGAATCCATATTAGAGAAATCGAAGATTTCTGAAAAGGGTACCCCTTTGGTGAATTGGAGATTTCACTAATGTCTCCGAAATGTATTGCCCTCATGTTCAACTCGTTCGATATTTTTCCCCAAGAGATCACATGGGTAAATGAATATATTGGAGTCGAAACGGAGACTTAAGTCAACATTTCAAAAAAAATTCCCTTTTTGATGGCAATTTTCGCAAGTTTTTTCCTTATATTCGTACATCTCTCAGTATTTTGACTGTTTCACCCTCAACACACCTCAGATTTGTACGATACTTTATACAATAAATCCTAAGACATAGGGCTACAAATTTTGTGCCCATAACCCTCGCATATTCTTTAGTATTGACTATCAAAACATTGCTCGAATCCATATTAGAGAAATCGAAGATTTCTGAAAGGGGTACCCCTTTGGTGAATTGGAGATTTCCCTAATTTCTCCGAAATGTATTACCCCCGTGTTCAACTCGTTCGATATTTTTCCCCAAGAGATCTCATGGGTAAATGAATATATTGGAGTCGAAACGGAGA
Source organism: Humulus lupulus (assembly GCF_963169125.1). NCBI lineage: Eukaryota > Viridiplantae > Streptophyta > Magnoliopsida > Rosales > Cannabaceae > Humulus > Humulus lupulus. Next base: position 1,757,884 of record NC_084794.1, on the reverse strand, counting down.
CTTAAGTCAACATTTCAAAAAAAATTCCCCTTTTTGATGGCAATTTTCTCAAGTTTTTTCCTTATATTCGTACATCTCTCAGTATTTTGACTGTTTCACCCTCAACACACCTCGGATTTGTACGAAACTTTATACATTAAATCCTAAGACATAGGGTACAAATTTTGTGCCCATGACCCTCGCATATTCTTTAGTATTCACTATCAAATCATTGCTCGAATCCATATTAGAGAAATCGAAGATTTCTGAAAGGGGTACCCCTTTGGTGAATTGGAGATTTCACTAATTTCTCCGAAATGTATTACCCCCGTGTTCAACTCGTTCGATATTTTTCCCCAAGAGTTCTCATGGGTAAATGAATATATTGGAGTCGAAACGGAGACTTAAGTCAACATTTCAAAAAAAATTCCCTTTTTGATGGCAATTTTCGCAAGTTTTTTCCTTATATTCGTACATCTCTCAGTATTTTGACTGTTTCACCCTCAACACACCTCGGATTTGTACGATACTTTATACAATAAATCCTAAGACATAGGGCTACAAATTTTGTGCCCATAACCCTCGCATATTCTTTAGTATTGACTATCAAAACATTGCTCGAATCCATATTAGAGAAATCGAAGATTTCTGAAAGGGGTACCCCTTTGGTGAATTGGAGATTTCCCTAATTTCTCCGAAATGTATTACCCCCGTGTTCAACTCGTTCGATATTTTTCCCCAAGAGATCTCATGGGTAAATGAATATATTGGAGTCGAAACGGAGACTTAAGTCAACATTTCAAAAAAAATTCCCCTTTTTGATGGCAATTTTCTCAAGTTTTTTCCTTATATTCGTACATCTCTCAGTATTTTGACTGTTTCACCCTCAACACACCTCGGATTTGTACGAAACTTTATACATTAAATCCTAAGACATAGGGTACAAATTTTGTGCCCATGACCCTCGCATATTCTTTAGTATTCACTATCAAATCATTGCTCGAATCCATATTAGAGAAATCGAAGATTTCTGAAAGGGGTACCCCTTTGGTGAATTGGAGATTTCACTAATTTCTCCGAAATGTATTACCCCCGTGTTCAACTCGTTCGATATTTTTCCCCAAGAGTTCTCATGGGTAAATGAATATATTGGAGTCGAAACGGAGACTTAAGTCAACATTTCAAAAAAAATTCCCCTTTTTGATGGCAATTTTCGCAAGTTTTTTCCTTATATTCGTACATCTCTCAGTATTTTGACTGTTTCACCCTCAACACACCTCGGATTTGTACGATACTTTATACAATAAATCCTAAGACATAGGGCTACAACTTTTGTGCCCATGACCCTCGCATATTCTTTAGTATTGACTATCAAAACATTGCTCGAATCCATATTAGAGAAATCGAAGATTTCTGAAAGGGGTACCCCTTTGGTGAATTGGAGATTTCCCTAATTTCTCCGAAATGTATTACCCCCGTGTTCAACTCGTTCGATATTTTTCCCCAAGAGATCTCATGGGTAAATGAATATATTGGAGTCGAAACGGATACTTAAGTCAACATTTCAAAAAAAATTCCCCTTTTTGATGGCAATTTTCGCAAGTTTTTTCCTTATATTCGTACATCTCTCAGTATTTTGACTGTTTCACCCTCAACACACCTCGGATTTGTACGATACTTTATACAATAAATCCTAAGACATAGGGCAACAAATTTTGTGCCCATGACCCTCGCATATTCTTTAGTATTGACTATCAAATCATTGCTCGAATCCATATTAGAGAAATCGAAGATTTCTGAAAGGGGTACCCCTTTGGTGAATTGGAGATTTCCCTAATTTCTTCGAAATGTATTACCCCCGTGTTCAACTCGTTCGATATTTTTCCCCAAGAGATCTCATGGGTAAATGAATATATTGGAGTCGAAACGGAGACTTAAGTCAACATTTCAAAAAAAAATTCCCCTTTTTGATGGCAATTTTCTCAAGTTTTTTCCTTATATTCGTACATCTCTCAGTATTTTGACTGTTTCACCCTCAACACACCTCGGATTTGTACGAAACTTTATACATTAAATCCTAAGACATAGGGTACAACTTTTGTGCCCATGACCCTCGCATATTCTTTAGTATTCACTATCAAATCATTTCTCGAATCCATATTAGAGAAATCGAAGATTTCTGAATGGGGTACCCCTTTGGTGAATTGGAGATTTCACTAATTTCTCCGAAATGTATTACCCCCGTGTTCAACTCGTTCGATATTTTTCCCCAAGAGATCTCATGGGTAAATGAATATATTGGAGTCGAAACGGAGACTTAAGTCAACATTTCAAAAAAAATTCCCCTTTTTGATGGCAATTTTCTCAAGTTTTTTCCTTATATTCGTACATCTCTCAGTATTTTGACTGTTTCACCCTCAACACACCTCGGATTTGTACGAAACTTTATACATTAAATCCTAAGACATAGGGTACAAATTTTGTGCCCATGACCCTCGCATATTCTTTAGTATTCACTATCAAATCATTGCTCGAATCCATATTAGAGAAATCGAAGATTTCTGAAAGGGGTACCCCTTTGGTGAATTGGAGATTTCACTAATTTCTCCGAAATGTATTACCCCCGTGTTCAACTCGTTCGATATTTTTCCCCAAGAGATCTCATGGGTAAATGAATATATTGGAGTCGAAACGGAGACTTAAGTCAACATTTCAAAAAAAATTCCCCTTTTTGATGGCAATTTTCGCAAGTTTTTTCCTTATATTCGTACATCTCTCAGTATTTTGACTGTTTCACCCTCAACACACCTCGGATTTGTACGATACTTTATACAATAAATCCTAAGACATAGGGCTACAACTTTTGTGCCCATGACCCTCGCATATTCTTTAGTATTGACTATCAAAAATTGCTCGAATCCATATTAGAGAAATCGAAGATTTCTGAAAGGGGTACCCCTTTGGTGAATTGGAGATTTCCCTAATTTCTCCGAAATGTATTACCCCCGTGTTCAACTCGTTCGATATTTTTCCCCAAGAGATCTCATGGGTAAATGAATATATTGGAGTCGAAACGGATACTTAAGTCAACATTTCAAAAAAAATTCCCCTTTTTGATGGCAATTTTCGCAAGTTTTTTCCTTATATTCGTACATCTCTCAGTATTTTGACTGTTTCACCCTCAACACACCTCGGATTTGTACGATACTTTATACAATAAATCCTAAGACATAGGGCTACAAATTTTGTGCCCATGACCCTCGCATATTCTTTAGTATTGACTATCAAATCATTGCTCGAATCCATATTAGAGAAATCGAAGATTTCTGAAAGGGGTACCCCTTTGGTGAATTGGAGATTTCCCTAATTTCTTCGAAATGTATTACCCCAGTGTTCAACTCGTTCGATATTTTTCCCCAAGAGATCTCATGGGTAAATGAATATATTGGAGTCGAAACGGAGACTTAAGTCAACATTTCAAAAAAAAATTCCCCTTTTTGATGGCAATTTTCTCAAGTTTTTTCCTTATATTCGTACATCTCTCAGTATTTTGACTGTTTCACCCTCAACACACCTCGGATTTGTACGAAACTTTATACATTAAATCCTAAGACATAGGGTACAACTTTTGTGCCCATGACCCTCGCATATTCTTTAGTATTCACTATCAAATCATTGCTCGAATCCATATTAGAGAAATCGAAGATTTCTGAAAGGGGTACCCCTTTGGTGAATTGGAGATTTCACTAATTTCTCCGAAATGTATTACCCCCGTGTTCAACTCGTTCGATATTTTCCCCAAGAGATCTCATGGGTAAATGAATATATTGGAGTCGAAACGGAGACTTAAGTCAACATTTCAAAAAAAATTCCCCTTTTTGATGGCAATTTTCGCAAGTTTTTTCCTTATATTCGTACATCTCTCAGTATTTAAACTGTTTCACCCTCAACACACCTCGGATTTGTACGATACTTTATACAATAAATCCTAAGACATAGGGCTACAAATTTTGTGCCCATGACCCTCGCATATTCTTTAGTATTGACTATCAAAACATTGCTCGAATCCATATTAGAGAAATCGAAGATTTCTGAAAGGGGTACCCCTTTGGTGAATTGGAGATTTCCCTAATTTCTCCGAAATGTATTACCCCCGTGTTCAACTCGTTCGATATTTTTCCCCAAGAGATCTCATGGGTAAATGAATATATTGGAGTCGAAACGGAGACTTAAGTCAACATTTCAAAAAAAATTCCCCTTTTTGATGGCAATTTTCTCAAGTTTTTTCCTTATATTCGTACATCTCTCAGTATTTTGACTGTTTCACCCTCAACACACCTCGGATTTGTACGAAACTTTATACATTAAATCCTAAGACATAGGGTACAAATTTTGTGCCCATGACCCTCGCATATTCTTTAGTATTCACTATCAAATCATTGCTCGAATCCATATTAGAGAAATCGAAGATTTCTGAAAGGGGTACCCCTTTGGTGAATTGGAGATTTCACTAATTTCTCCGAAATGTATTACCCCCGTGTTCAACTCGTTCGATATTTTTCCCCAAGAGATCTCATGGGTAAATGAATATATTGGAGTCGAAACGGAGACTTAAGTCAACATTTCAAAAAAAATTCCCCTTTTTGATGGAAATTTTCGCAAGTTTTTTCCTTATATTCGTACATCTCTCAGTATTTTGACTGTTTCACCCTCAACACACCTCGGATTTGTACGATACTTTATACAATAAATCCTAAGACATAGGGCTACAACTTTTGTGCCCATGACCCTTGCATATTCTTTAGTATTGACTATCAAAACATTGCTCGAATCCATATTAGAGAAATCGAAGATTTCTGAAAGGGGTACCCCTTTGGTGAATTGGAGATTTCCCTAATTTCTCCGAAATGTATTACCCCCGTGTTCAACTCGTTCGATATTTTTCCCCAAGAGATCTCATGGGTAAATGAATATATTGGAGTCGAAACGGAGACTTAAGTCAACATTTCAAAAAAAATTCCCCTTTTTGATGGCAATTTTCGCAAGTTTTTTCCTTATATTCGTACATCTCGCTGTATTTTGAATGTATAACCTTCTACACACCTCGGATTTGCACGGAATTTTATACATAGAACCCTAAGACATAGGGCTACAACTTTTGTGCCCATGACCCTCGCATATTCTTTAGCATTCACTATCAAAACATTGCTCTAATTCATATTAGAGAAATCGAAGATTTCTGAAAGGGGTACCCCTTTGGTGAATTTGAGATTTCACTAATTTCTCCGAAATATATTACCCTCGCGTTCAACACGTTCGATATTTTTCTCCAAGAGATCTCATGGGGAAATGAATATATTGGAGTCGAAATAGAGCCTTAAGTCAACATTTCAAAAAAAATTCCGTTTTTGATGGCAATTTTCACAAGCTTTTTCCTTATATTCGTACATCTCTCAGTATTTTGACTGTTTCACCCTCAACACACCTCGGATTTGTACGATACTTTATACAATAAATCCTAAGACATAGGGATACAAATTTTGTGCCCATGACCCTCGCATATTCTTTAGTATTGACTATCAAATCATTGCTCGAATCCATATTAGAGAAATCGAAGATTTCTGAAAAGGGTACCCCTTTGGTGAATTGGAGATTTCACTAATGTCTCCGAAATGTATTGCCCTCATGTTCAACTCGTTCGATATTTTTCCCCAAGAGATCACATGGTGAAATGAATCTATTGGAGTCGAAACGGTGCCTTAAGTCAACATTTCAAAAAAAATTCCCATTTTGATGGCAATTTTCGTAAGTTTTTTCCTTATATTCGTACATCTCAAAGTATTTTGACTGTATCACCCTTTACACACCTTGGATTTGCACAAAATTTTATACATAGAACCCTAAGACATAGTGCTATAACTTTTCAGCCCATGACCCTCGCATATTCTGTAATATTCACTATCAAAACATTGCTCTAATTCATATTAGAGAAATCGAAGATTTCTGAAAGGGGTACCCCTTTGGTGAATTGGAGATTTCACTAATTTCTCTGAAATCTATTACCCTCGTGTTCAACTTGTTAGATATTTTTCCGCAAGAGATCTCATGGGGAAATGAATATATTGGAGTCGAAACGGAGCCTTAAGTCAACATTTCAAAAAAAATTCCCTTTTCGATGGCCATTTTCGCATGTTTTTGCCTTATATTCGTTAATTGCTCAGTATTTTGACTGTATCACCCTCTACACACCTCGGATTTGCACGAAATTTTATACAAAGAACCCTAAGACATAGGGCTACAACTTTTATGCCCATGACCCTCCCATATTCTTTAGTATTCTCTATCAAAACATTGCTCTAATTCATATTAGAGAAATCGAAGATTTCTGAAAGGGGTACCCCTTTGGTGAATTGGAGATTTCACTAATTTCTCCGAAATCTATTACCCTCGTGTTCAACTCGTTAGATATTTTTCCGAAAGAGATCTCACGGGCAAATGAATCTATTGGAGTCCAAACGGTGCCTTAAGTCAACATTTAAAAAAAAATTCCCCTTTTTGATGGCAATTTTCCCAAGTTTTTTCATTTTATTCGTACATCTCGCTGTATTTTGAATGTATAACCTTCTACACACCTCGGATTTGCACAAAATTTTATACATAGAACCCTAAGACATAGGGCTACAACTTTTGTGCCCATGACCCTCGCATATTCTTTAGCATTCACTATCAAAACATTGCTCTAATTCATATTAGAGAAATCGAAGATTTCTGAAAGGGGTACCCCTTTGGTGAATTTGAGATTTCACTAATTTCTCCAAAATATATTACCCTCGCGTTCAACACGTTCGATATTTTTCTCCAAGAGATCTCATGGGGAAATGAATATATTGGAGTCGAAATAGAGCCTTAAGTCAACATTTCAAAAAAAATTCCGTTTTTGATGGCAATTTTCACAAGCTTTTTCCTTATATTCGTACATCTCTCAGTATTTTGACTGTTTCACCCTCAACACACCTCGGATTTGTACGATACTTTATACAATAAATCCTAAGACATAGGGATACAAATTTTGTGCCCATGACCCTCGCATATTCTTTAGTATTGACTATCAAATCATTGCTCGAATCCATATTAGAGAAATCGAAGATTTCTGAAAAGGGTACCCCTTTGGTGAATTGGAGATTTCACTAATGTCTCCGAAATGTATTGCCCTCATGTTCAACTCGTTCGATATTTTTCCCCAAGAGATCACATGGTGAAATGAATCTATTGGAGTCGAAACGGTGCCTTAAGTCAACATTTCAAAAAAAATTCCCATTTTGATGGCAATTTTCGTAAGTTTTTTCCTTATATTCGTACATCTCAAAGTATTTTGACTGTATCACCCTTTACACACCTTGGATTTGCACAAAATTTTATACATAGAACCCTAAGACATAGTGCTATAACTTTTCAGCCCATGACCCTCGCATATTCTGTAATATTCACTATCAAAACATTGCTCTAATTCATATTAGAGAAATCGAAGATTTCTGAAAGGGGTACCCCTTTGGTGAATTGGAGATTTCACTAATTTCTCTGAAATCTATTACCCTCGTGTTCAACTTGTTAGATATTTTTCCGCAAGAGATCTCATGGGGAAATGAATATATTGGAGTCGAAACGGAGCCTTAAGTCAACATTTCAAAAAAAATTCCCTTTTCGATGGCCATTTTCGCATGTTTTTGCCTTATATTCGTTAATTGCTCAGTATTTTGACTGTATCACCCTCTACACACCTCGGATTTGCACGAAATTTTATACAAAGAACCCTAAGACATAGGGCTACAACTTTTATGCCCATGACCCTCCCATATTCTTTAGTATTCTCTATCAAAACATTGCTCTAATTCATATTAGAGAAATCGAAGATTTCTGAAAGGGGTACCCCTTTGGTGAATTGGAGATTTCACTAATTTCTCCGAAATCTATTACCCTCGTGTTCAACTCGTTAGATATTTTTCCGAAAGAGATCTCACGGGCAAATGAATCTATTGGAGTCCAAACGGTGCCTTAAGTCAACATTTAAAAAAAAATTCCCCTTTTTGATGGCAATTTTCCCAAGTTTTTTCATTTTATTCGTACATCTCGCTGTATTTTGAATGTATCACCTTCTACAAACCTCGGATTTGCACAAAATTTTATACATAGAACCCTAAGACAAAGGGCTACAACTTTTGTGCCCATGACCCTTGCATATTCTTTTATATTCACTATCAAAACATTGCTCTAATTCATATTAGAGAAATCGAAGATTTCTGAAAGGGGTACCCCTTTGGTGAATTGGAGATTTCACTAATTTCTGCGAAATGTATTACCCTCGTGTTCAACTCATTCGATATATTTCCCCAAGAGATCTCATGGGGAAATGAATCTATTGGAGTCGAAACGGTGCCTTAAGTCAACATTTAAAAAAAAATTCCCTTTTTGATGGCAATTTTCCCAAGTTTTTGCCTTATATTCGTACATCTCTCAGTATTTTGACTGTATCACCTTCTACACACCTCCAATTTGCTCGAAATATTATACAAAGAACCCTAAGACATAGGGCTACAACTTTTGTACCCATGACCCTCACAAATTGTTTAGGATTCACTATCAAAACATTGCTCTAATTCATATTAGAGAAATCGAAGATTTCTGAAAGGGGTACCCCTTTGGTGAATTGGAGATTTCAGTATTTTCTCCGAAATCTATTACCCTCGTGTTCAACTCGTTAGATATTTTTCCAAAAGAGATCTCATGGGCAAATGAATCTATTGGAGTCCAAACGGTGCCTTAAGTCAACATTTAAAAAAAAATTCCCCTTTTTGATGGCAATTTTCCCAAGTTTTTGCCTTATATTCGTACATCTCTCAGTATTTTGACTCTATCACCTTCTACACACCTCCAATTTGCTCGAAATATTATACATAGAACCCTAAGACACAGGCCTACTACTTTTGTGCCCATGACCGTCGCATATTCTTTAGTATTCACTATCAAATCATTGCTCGAATCCATATTAGAGAAATCGAAGATTTCTGAAAGGGGTACCCCTTTGTTGAATTGGAGATTTCACTAATTTCTCCGAAATGTATTACCCTCGTGTTCAACTCGTTCGATATATTTCCCCAAGAGATCTCATGGGTAAATGAATATACTGGAGTCGAAACGGAGACTTAAGTCAACATTTCAAAAAAAATTCCCCGTTTTGATGGCAATTTTCACAAGTTTTTTCCTTATATTCGTACATCTCTCAGTATTTTGACTGTTTCACCCTCAACACACCTCGGATTTGTACGAAACTTTATACATTAAATCCTAAGACATAGGGTACAACTTTTGTGCCCATGACCCTCGCATATTCTTTAGTATTCACTATCAAATCATTACTCGAATCCATATTAGAGAAATCGAAGATTTCTGAAAGGGGTACCCCTTTGGTGAATTGGAGATTTCACTAATTTCTCCGAAATGTATTACCCCCGTGTTCAACTCGTTCGATATTTTTCCCCAAGAGATCTCATGGGTAAATGAATATATTGGAGTCGAAACGGAGACTTAAGTCAACATTTCAAAAAAAATTCCCCTTTTTGATGGCAATTTTCGCAAGTTTTTTCCTTATATTCGTACATCTCTCAGTATTTTGAATGTTTCACCCTCAACACACCTCGGATTTGTACGATACTTTATACAATAAATCCTAAGACATAGGGCTACAAATTTTGTGCCCATGACCCTCGCATATTCTTTAGTATTGACTATCAAAACATTGCTCGAATCCATATTAGAGAAATCGAAGATTTCTGAAAGGGGTACCCCTTTGGTGAATTGGAGATTTCCCTAATTTCTCCGAAATGTATTACCCCCGTGTTCAACTCGTTCGATATTTTCCCCCAAGAGATCTCATGGGTAAATGAATATATTGGAGTCGAAACGGAGACTTAAGTCAACATTTCAAAAAAAATTCCCCTTTTTGATGGCAATTTTCGCAAGTTTTTTCCTTATATTCGTACATCTATCAGTATTTTGAATGTTTCACCCTCAACACACCTCGGATTTGTACGAAACTTTATACATAGAACCCTAAGACATAGGGCCACAACTTTTGTGCACATGATCCTCGCATATTCTTTAGTATTCACTATCAAAACATTGCCCGAATCCATATTAGAGAAATCGAAGATTTCTGAAAGGGGTACCCCTTTGGTGAATTGGAGATTTCACTAATATCTCCGAAATGTATTACCCTCGTGTTCAACTCGTTCGATATTTTCCCCCAAGAGATCTCATGGGTAAATGAATATATTGGAGTCGAAACGGAGACTTAAGCCAACATTTCAAAAAAAATTCCCCTTTTTGATGGCAATTTTCGAAAGTTTTTTCCTGATATTCGTACATCTCTCAGTATTTTGACTGTTTCACCCTCAACACACCTCGGATTCGTACGAAAATTTACACATAGAACCCTAAGACACAGGCCTACAACTTTAGTGCCCATGACCGTCGCATATTCTTTATTATTAACTATCAAATCATTGCTCGAATCCATATTAGAGAAATCGAAGATTTCTGAAAGGGGTACCCCTTTGGTGAATTGGAGATTTCACTAATTTCTCCGAAATGTATTACCCTCGTGTTCAACTCGTTCGATATATTTCCCCAAGAGATCTCATGGGTAAATGAATATATTGGAGTCGAAACGGAGACTTAAGTCAACATTTCAAAAAAATTTCCCCTTTTTGATGGCAATTTTCGCAAGTTTTTTCCTTATATTCGTACATCTATCAGTATTTAGAATGTTTCACTCTCAACACACCTCGGATTTGTACGAAACTTTATACATTAAATCCTAAGACATTGGGCTAGAACTTTTGTGCCCATGACCCTCGCATATTATTTAGTATTCACTATCAAAACATTGCACGAATCCATATTAGAGAAATCGTAGATTTCTGAAAGGGGTACCCCTTTGGTGAATTGGAGATTTCCCTAATTTCTCTGAAATGTATTACCCTCGTGTTCAACTCGTTCGATATTTTTCCCCAAGAGATCTCATGGGTAAATGAATATATTGGAGTCGAAACGGAGACTTAAGTCAACATTTCAAAAAAAATTCCCTTTTTGATGGCAATTTTCGCAAGTTTTTTCCTTATATTCGTACATCTCTCAGTATTTTGACTGTTTCACCCTCAACACACCTCAGATTTGTACGATACTTTATACAATAAATCCTAAGACATAGGGCTACAAATTTTGTGCCCATAACCCTCGCATATTCTTTAGTATTGACTATCAAAACATTGCTCGAATCCATATTAGAGAAATCGAAGATTTCTGAAAGGGGTACCCCTTTGGTGAATTGGAGATTTCCCTAATTTCTCCGAAATGTATTACCCCCGTGTTCAACTCGTTCGATATTTTTCCCCAAGAGATCTCATGGGTAAATGAATATATTGGAGTCGAAACGGAGACTTAAGTCAACATTTCAAAAAAAATTCCCCTTTTTGATGGCAATTTTCTCAAGTTTTTTCCTTATATTCGTACATCTCTCAGTATTTTGACTGTTTCACCCTCAACACACCTCGGATTTGTACGAAACTTTATACATTAAATCCTAAGACATAGGGTACAAATTTTGTGCCCATGACCCTCGCATATTCTTTAGTATTCACTATCAAATCATTGCTCGAATCCATATTAGAGAAATCGAAGATTTCTGAAAGGGGTACCCCTTTGGTGAATTGGAGATTTCACTAATTTCTCCGAAATGTATTACCCCCGTGTTCAACTCGTTCGATATTTTTCCCCAAGAGTTCTCATGGGTAAATGAATATATTGGAGTCGAAACGGAGACTTAAGTCAACATTTCAAAAAAAATTCCCTTTTTGATGGCAATTTTCGCAAGTTTTTTCCTTATATTCGTACATCTCTCAGTATTTTGACTGTTTCACCCTCAACACACCTCGGATTTGTACGATACTTTATACAATAAATCCTAAGACATAGGGCTACAAATTTTGTGCCCATAACCCTCGCATATTCTTTAGTATTGACTATCAAAACATTGCTCGAATCCATATTAGAGAAATCGAAGATTTCTGAAAGGGGTACCCCTTTGGTGAATTGGAGATTTCCCTAATTTCTCCGAAATGTATTACCCCCGTGTTCAACTCGTTCGATATTTTTCCCCAAGAGATCTCATGGGTAAATGAATATATTGGAGTCGAAACGGAGACTTAAGTCAACATTTCAAAAAAAATTCCCCTTTTTGATGGCAATTTTCTCAAGTTTTTTCCTTATATTCGTACATCTCTCAGTATTTTGACTGTTTCACCCTCAACACACCTCGGATTTGTACGAAACTTTATACATTAAATCCTAAGACATAGGGTACAAATTTTGTGCCCATGACCCTCGCATATTCTTTAGTATTCACTATCAAATCATTGCTCGAATCCATATTAGAGAAATCGAAGATTTCTGAAAGGGGTACCCCTTTGGTGAATTGGAGATTTCACTAATTTCTCCGAAATGTATTACCCCCGTGTTCAACTCGTTCGATATTTTTCCCCAAGAGTTCTCATGGGTAAATGAATATATTGGAGTCGAAACGGAGACTTAAGTCAACATTTCAAAAAAAATTCCCCTTTTTGATGGCAATTTTCGCAAGTTTTTTCCTTATATTCGTACATCTCTCAGTATTTTGACTGTTTCACCCTCAACACACCTCGGATTTGTACGATACTTTATACAATAAATCCTAAGACATAGGGCTACAACTTTTGTGCCCATGACCCTCGCATATTCTTTAGTATTGACTATCAAAACATTGCTCGAATCCATATTAGAGAAATCGAAGATTTCTGAAAGGGGTACCCCTTTGGTGAATTGGAGATTTCCCTAATTTCTCCGAAATGTATTACCCCCGTGTTCAACTCGTTCGATATTTTTCCCCAAGAGATCTCATGGGTAAATGAATATATTGGAGTCGAAACGGATACTTAAGTCAACATTTCAAAAAAAATTCCCCTTTTTGATGGCAATTTTCGCAAGTTTTTTCCTTATATTCGTACATCTCTCAGTATTTTGACTGTTTCACCCTCAACACACCTCGGATTTGTACGATACTTTATACAATAAATCCTAAGACATAGGGCAACAAATTTTGTGCCCATGACCCTCGCATATTCTTTAGTATTGACTATCAAATCATTGCTCGAATCCATATTAGAGAAATCGAAGATTTCTGAAAGGGGTACCCCTTTGGTGAATTGGAGATTTCCCTAATTTCTTCGAAATGTATTACCCCCGTGTTCAACTCGTTCGATATTTTTCCCCAAGAGATCTCATGGGTAAATGAATATATTGGAGTCGAAACGGAGACTTAAGTCAACATTTCAAAAAAAAATTCCCCTTTTTGATGGCAATTTTCTCAAGTTTTTTCCTTATATTCGTACATCTCTCAGTATTTTGACTGTTTCACCCTCAACACACCTCGGATTTGTACGAAACTTTATACATTAAATCCTAAGACATAGGGTACAACTTTTGTGCCCATGACCCTCGCATATTCTTTAGTATTCACTATCAAATCATTTCTCGAATCCATATTAGAGAAATCGAAGATTTCTGAATGGGGTACCCCTTTGGTGAATTGGAGATTTCACTAATTTCTCCGAAATGTATTACCCCCGTGTTCAACTCGTTCGATATTTTTCCCCAAGAGATCTCATGGGTAAATGAATATATTGGAGTCGAAACGGAGACTTAAGTCAACATTTCAAAAAAAATTCCCCTTTTTGATGGCAATTTTCTCAAGTTTTTTCCTTATATTCGTACATCTCTCAGTATTTTGACTGTTTCACCCTCAACACACCTCGGATTTGTACGAAACTTTATACATTAAATCCTAAGACATAGGGTACAAATTTTGTGCCCATGACCCTCGCATATTCTTTAGTATTCACTATCAAATCATTGCTCGAATCCATATTAGAGAAATCGAAGATTTCTGAAAGGGGTACCCCTTTGGTGAATTGGAGATTTCACTAATTTCTCCGAAATGTATTACCCCCGTGTTCAACTCGTTCGATATTTTTCCCCAAGAGATCTCATGGGTAAATGAATATATTGGAGTCGAAACGGAGACTTAAGTCAACATTTCAAAAAAAATTCCCCTTTTTGATGGCAATTTTCGCAAGTTTTTTCCTTATATTCGTACATCTCTCAGTATTTTGACTGTTTCACCCTCAACACACCTCGGATTTGTACGATACTTTATACAATAAATCCTAAGACATAGGGCTACAACTTTTGTGCCCATGACCCTCGCATATTCTTTAGTATTGACTATCAAAAATTGCTCGAATCCATATTAGAGAAATCGAAGATTTCTGAAAGGGGTACCCCTTTGGTGAATTGGAGATTTCCCTAATTTCTCCGAAATGTATTACCCCCGTGTTCAACTCGTTCGATATTTTTCCCCAAGAGATCTCATGGGTAAATGAATATATTGGAGTCGAAACGGATACTTAAGTCAACATTTCAAAAAAAATTCCCCTTTTTGATGGCAATTTTCGCAAGTTTTTTCCTTATATTCGTACATCTCTCAGTATTTTGACTGTTTCACCCTCAACACACCTCGGATTTGTACGATACTTTATACAATAAATCCTAAGACATAGGGCTACAAATTTTGTGCCCATGACCCTCGCATATTCTTTAGTATTGACTATCAAATCATTGCTCGAATCCATATTAGAGAAATCGAAGATTTCTGAAAGGGGTACCCCTTTGGTGAATTGGAGATTTCCCTAATTTCTTCGAAATGTATTACCCCCGTGTTCAACTCGTTCGATATTTTTCCCCAAGAGATCTCATGGGTAAATGAATATATTGGAGTCGAAACGGAGACTTAAGTCAACATTTCAAAAAAAAATTCCCCTTTTTGATGGCAATTTTCTCAAGTTTTTTCCTTATATTCGTACATCTCTCAGTATTTTGACTGTTTCACCCTCAACACACCTCGGATTTGTACGAAACTTTATACATTAAATCCTAAGACATAGGGTACAACTTTTGTGCCCATGACCCTCGCATATTCTTTAGTATTCACTATCAAATCATTGCTCGAATCCATATTAGAGAAATCGAAGATTTCTGAAAGGGGTACCCCTTTGGTGAATTGGAGATTTCACTAATTTCTCCGAAATGTATTACCCCCGTGTTCAACTCGTTCGATATTTTCCCCAAGAGATCTCATGGGTAAATGAATATATTGGAGTCGAAACGGAGACTTAAGTCAACATTTCAAAAAAAATTTCCCTTTTTGATGGCAATTTTCGCAAGTTTTTTCCTTATATTCGTACATCTCTCAGTATTTAAACTGTTTCACCCTCAACACACCTCGGATTTGTACGATACTTTATACAATAAATCCTAAGACATAGGGCTACAAATTTTGTGCCCATGACCCTCGCATATTCTTTAGTATTGACTATCAAAACATTGCTCGAATCCATATTAGAGAAATCGAAGATTTCTGAAAGGGGTACCCCTTTGGTGAATTGGAGATTTCCCTAATTTCTCCGAAATGTATTACCCCCGTGTTCAACTCGTTCGATATTTTTCCCCAAGAGATCTCATGGGTAAATGAATATATTGGAGTCGAAACGGAGACTTAAGTCAACATTTCAAAAAAAATTCCCCTTTTTGATGGCAATTTTCTCAAGTTTTTTCCTTATATTCGTACATCTCTCAGTATTTTGACTGTTTCACCCTCAACACACCTCGGATTTGTACGAAACTTTATACATTAAATCCTAAGACATAGGGTACAAATTTTGTGCCCATGACCCTCGCATATTCTTTAGTATTCACTATCAAATCATTGCTCGAATCCATATTAGAGAAATCGAAGATTTCTGAAAGGGGTACCCCTTTGGTGAATTGGAGATTTCACTAATTTCTCCGAAATGTATTACCCCCGTGTTCAACTCGTTCGATATTTTTCCCCAAGAGATCTCATGGGTAAATGAATATATTGGAGTCGAAACGGAGACTTAAGTCAACATTTCAAAAAAAATTCCCCTTTTTGATGGAAATTTTCGCAAGTTTTTTCCTTATATTCGTACATCTCTCAGTATTTTGACTGTTTCACCCTCAACACACCTCGGATTTGTACGATACTTTATACAATAAATCCTAAGACATAGGGCTACAACTTTTGTGCCCATGACCCTTGCATATTCTTTAGTATTGACTATCAAAACATTGCTCGAATCCATATTAGAGAAATCGAAGATTTCTGAAAGGGGTACCCCTTTGGTGAATTGGAGATTTCCCTAATTTCTCCGAAATGTATTACCCCCGTGTTCAACTCGTTCGATATTTTTCCCCAAGAGATCTCATGGGTAAATGAATATATTGGAGTCGAAACGGAGACTTAAGTCAACATTTCAAAAAAAATTCCCCTTTTTGATGGCAATTTTCACAAGTTTTTTCCTTATATTCGTACATCTCGCTGTATTTTGAATGTATAACCTTCTACACACCTCGGATTTGCACGGAATTTTATACATAGAACCCTAAGACATAGGGCTACAACTTTTGTGCCCATGACCCTCGCATATTCTTTAGCATTCACTATCAAAACATTGCTCTAATTCATATTAGAGAAATCGAAGATTTCTGAAAGGGGTACCCCTTTGGTGAATTTGAGATTTCACTAATTTCTCCGAAATATATTACCCTCGCGTTCAACACGTTCGATATTTTTCTCCAAGAGATCTCATGGGGAAATGAATATATTGGAGTCGAAATAGAGCCTTAAGTCAACATTTCAAAAAAAATTCCGTTTTTGATGGCAATTTTCACAAGCTTTTTCCTTATATTCGTACATCTCTCAGTATTTTGACTGTTTCACCCTCAACACACCTCGGATTTGTACGATACTTTATACAATAAATCCTAAGACATAGGGATACAAATTTTGTGCCCATGACCCTCGCATATTCTTTAGTATTGACTATCAAATCATTGCTCGAATCCATATTAGAGAAATCGAAGATTTCTGAAAAGGGTACCCCTTTGGTGAATTGGAGATTTCACTAATGTCTCCGAAATGTATTGCCCTCATGTTCAACTCGTTCGATATTTTTCCCCAAGAGATCACATGGTGAAATGAATCTATTGGAGTCGAAACGGTGCCTTAAGTCAACATTTCAAAAAAAATTCCCATTTTGATGGCAATTTTCGTAAGTTTTTTCCTTATATTCGTACATCTCAAAGTATTTTGACTGTATCACCCTTTACACACCTTGGATTTGCACAAAATTTTATACATAGAACCCTAAGACATAGTGCTATAACTTTTCAGCCCATGACCCTCGCATATTCTGTAATATTCACTATCAAAACATTGCTCTAATTCATATTAGAGAAATCGAAGATTTCTGAAAGGGGTACCCCTTTGGTGAATTGGAGATTTCACTAATTTCTCTGAAATCTATTACCCTCGTGTTCAACTTGTTAGATATTTTTCCGCAAGAGATCTCATGGGGAAATGAATATATTGGAGTCGAAACGGAGCCTTAAGTCAACATTTCAAAAAAAATTCCCTTTTCGATGGCCATTTTCGCATGTTTTTGCCTTATATTCGTTAATTTCTCAGTATTTTGACTGTATCACCCTCTACACACCTCGGATTTGCACGAAATTTTATACAAAGAACCCTAAGACATAGGGCTACAACTTTTATGCCCATGACCCTCCCATATTCTTTAGTATTCTCTATCAAAACATTGCTCTAATTCATATTAGAGAAATCGAAGATTTCTGAAAGGGGTACCCCTTTGGTGAATTGGAGATTTCACAAATTTCTCCGAAATCTATTACCCTCGTGTTCAACTCGTTAGATATTTTTCCGAAAGAGATCTCACGGGCAAATGAATCTATTGGAGTCCAAACGGTGCCTTAAGTCAACATTTAAAAAAAAATTCCCCTTTTTGATGGCAATTTTCCCAAGTTTTTTCATTTTATTCGTACATCTCGCTGTATTTTGAATGTATAACCTTCTACACACCTCGGATTTGCACAAAATTTTATACATAGAACCCTAAGACATAGGGCTACAACTTTTGTGCCCATGACCCTCGCATATTCTTTAGCATTCACTATCAAAACATTGCTCTAATTCATATTAGAGAAATCGAAGATTTCTGAAAGGGGTACCCCTTTGGTGAATTTGAGATTTCACTAATTTCTCCGAAATATATTACCCTCGCGTTCAACACGTTCGATATTTTTCTCCAAGAGATCTCATGGGGAAATGAATATATTGGAGTCGAAATAGAGCCTTAAGTCAACATTTCAAAAAAAATTCCGTTTTTGATGGCAATTTTCACAAGCTTTTTCCTTATATTCGTACATCTCTCAGTATTTTGACTGTTTCACCCTCAACACACCTCGGATTTGTACGATACTTTATACAATAAATCCTAAGACATAGGGATACAAATTTTGTGCCCATGACCCTCGCATATTCTTTAGTATTGACTATCAAATCATTGCTCGAATCCATATTAGAGAAATCGAAGATTTCTGAAAAGGGTACCCCTTTGGTGAATTGGAGATTTCACTAATGTCTCCGAAATGTATTGCCCTCATGTTCAACTCGTTCGATATTTTTCCCCAAGAGATCACATGGTGAAATGAATCTATTGGAGTCGAAACGGTGCCTTAAGTCAACATTTCAAAAAAAATTCCCATTTTGATGGCAATTTTCGTAAGTTTTTTCCTTATATTCGTACATCTCAAAGTATTTTGACTGTATCACCCTTTACACACCTTGGATTTGCACAAAATTTTATACATAGAACCCTAAGACATAGTGCTATAACTTTTCAGCCCATGACCCTCGCATATTCTGTAATATTCACTATCAAAACATTGCTCTAATTCATATTAGAGAAATCGAAGATTTCTGAAAGGGGTACCCCTTTGGTGAATTGGAGATTTCACTAATTTCTCTGAAATCTATTACCCTCGTGTTCAACTTGTTAGATATTTTTCCGCAAGAGATCTCATGGGGAAATGAATATATTGGAGTCGAAACGGAGCCTTAAGTCAACATTTCAAAAAAAATTCCCTTTTCGATGGCCATTTTCGCATGTTTTTGCCTTATATTCGTTAATTGCTCAGTATTTTGACTGTATCACCCTCTACACACCTCGGATTTGCACGAAATTTTATACAAAGAACCCTAAGACATAGGGCTACAACTTTTATGCCCATGACCCTCCCATATTCTTTAGTATTCTCTATCAAAACATTGCTCTAATTCATATTAGAGAAATCGAAGATTTCTGAAAGGGGTACCCCTTTGGTGAATTGGAGATTTCACTAATTTCTCCGAAATCTATTACCCTCGTGTTCAACTCGTTAGATATTTTTCCGAAAGAGATCTCACGGGCAAATGAATCTATTGGAGTCCAAACGGTGCCTTAAGTCAACATTTAAAAAAAAATTCCCCTTTTTGATGGCAATTTTCCCAAGTTTTTTCATTTTATTCGTACATCTCGCTGTATTTTGAATGTATCACCTTCTACAAACCTCGGATTTGCACAAAATTTTATACATAGAACCCTAAGATAAAGGGCTACAACTTTTGTGCCCATGACCCTTGCATATTCTTTTATATTCACTATCAAAACATTGCTCTAATTCATATTAGAGAAATCGAAGATTTCTGAAAGGGGTACCCCTTTGGTGAATTGGAGATTTCACTAATTTCTGCGAAATGTATTACCCTCGTGTTCAACTCATTCGATATATTTCCCCAAGAGATCTCATGGGGAAATGAATCTATTGGAGTCGAAACGGTGCCTTAAGTCAACATTTAAAAAAAAATTCCCTTTTTGATGGCAATTTTCCCAAGTTTTTGCCTTATATTCGTACATCTCTCAGTATTTTGACTGTATCACCTTCTACACACCTCCAATTTGCTCGAAATATTATACAAAGAACCCTAAGACATAGGGCTACAACTTTTGTACCCATGACCCTCACAAATTGTTTAGGATTCACTATCAAAACATTGCTCTAATTCATATTAGAGAAATCGAAGATTTCTGAAAGGGGTACCCCTTTGGTGAATTGGAGATTTCAGTATTTTCTCCGAAATCTTTTACCCTCGTGTTCAACTCGTTAGATATTTTTCCAAAAGAGATCTCATGGGCAAATGAATCTATTGGAGTCCAAACGGTGCCTTAAGTCAACATTTAAAAAAAAATTCCCCTTTTTGATGGCAATTTTCCCAAGTTTTTGCCTTATATTCGTACATCTCTCAGTATTTTGACTCTATCACCTTCTACACACCTCCAATTTGCTCGAAATATTATACATAGAACCCTAAGACACAGGCCTACTACTTTTGTGCCCATGACCGTCGCATATTCTTTAGTATTCACTATCAAATCATTGCTCGAATCCATATTAGAGAAATCGAAGATTTCTGAAAGGGGTACCCCTTTGTTGAATTGGAGATTTCACTAATTTCTCCGAAATGTATTACCCTCGTGTTCAACTCGTTCGATATATTTCCCCAAGAGATCTCATGGGTAAATGAATATACTGGAGTCGAAACGGAGACTTAAGTCAACATTTCAAAAAAAATTCCCCATTTTGATGGCAATTTTCACAAGTTTTTTCCTTATATTCGTACATCTCTCAGTATTTTGACTGTTTCACCCTCAACACACCTCGGATTTGTACGAAACTTTATACATTAAATCCTAAGACATAGGGTACAACTTTTGTGCCCATGACCCTCGCATATTCTTTAGTATTCACTATCAAATCATTACTCGAATCCATATTAGAGAAATCGAAGATTTCTGAAAGGGGTACCCCTTTGGTGAATTGGAGATTTCACTAATTTCTCCGAAATGTATTACCCCCGTGTTCAACTCGTTCGATATTTTTCCCCAAGAGATCTCATGGGTAAATGAATATATTGGAGTCGAAACGGAGACTTAAGTCAACATTTCAAAAAAAATTCCCCTTTTTGATGGCAATTTTCGCAAGTTTTTTCCTTATATTCGTACATCTCTCAGTATTTTGAATGTTTCACCCTCAACACACCTCGGATTTGTACGATACTTTATACAATAAATCCTAAGACATAGGGCTACAAATTTTGTGCCCATGACCCTCGCATATTCTTTAGTATTGACTATCAAAACATTGCTCGAATCCATATTAGAGAAATCGAAGATTTCTGAAAGGGGTACCCCTTTGGTGAATTGGAGATTTCCCTAATTTCTCCGAAATGTATTACCCCCGTGTTCAACTCGTTCGATATTTTCCCCCAAGAGATCTCATGGGTAAATGAATATATTGGAGTCGAAACGGAGACTTAAGTCAACATTTCAAAAAAAATTCCCCTTTTTGATGGCAATTTTCGCAAGTTTTTTCCTTATATTCGTACATCTATCAGTATTTTGAATGTTTCACCCTCAACACACCTCGGATTTGTACGAAACTTTATACATAGAACCCTAAGACATAGGGCCACAACTTTTGTGCACATGATCCTCGCATATTCTTTAGTATTCACTATCAAAACATTGCCCGAATCCATATTAGAGAAATCGAAGATTTCTGAAAGGGGTACCCCTTTGGTGAATTGGAGATTTCACTAATATCTCCGAAATGTATTACCCTCGTGTTCAACTCGTTCGATATTTTCCCCCAAGAGATCTCATGGGTAAATGAATATATTGGAGTCGAAACGGAGACTTAAGTCAACATTTCAAAAAAAATTCCCCTTTTTGATGGCAATTTTCGAAAGTTTTTTCCTGATATTCGTACATCTCTCAGTATTTTGACTGTTTCACCCTCAACACACCTCGGATTCGTACGAAAATTTACACATAGAACCCTAAGACACAGGCCTACAACTTTAGTGCCCATGACCGTCGCATATTCTTTATTATTAACTATCAAATCATTGCTCGAATCCATATTAGAGAAATCGAAGATTTCTGAAAGGGGTACCCCTTTGGTGAATTGGAGATTTCACTAATTTCTCCGAAATGTATTACCCTCGTGTTCAACTCGTTCGATATATTTCCCCAAGAGATCTCATGGGTAAATGAATATATTGGAGTCGAAACGGAGACTTAAGTCAACATTTCAAAAAAATTTCCCCTTTTTGATGGCAATTTTCGCAAGTTTTTTCCTTATATTCGTACATCTATCAGTATTTAGAATGTTTCACTCTCAACACACCTCGGATTTGTACGAAACTTTATACATTAAATCCTAAGACATTGGGCTAGAACTTTTGTGCCCATGACCCTCGCATATTATTTAGTATTCACTATCAAAACATTGCACGAATCCATATTAGAGAAATCGTAGATTTCTGAAAGGGGTACCCCTTTGGTGAATTGGAGATTTCCCTAATTTCTCTGAAATGTATTACCCTCGTGTTCAACTCGTTCGATATTTTTCCCCAAGAGATCTCATGGGTAAATGAATATATTGGAGTCGAAACGGAGACTTAAGTCAACATTTCAAAAAAAATTCCCCTTTTTGATGGCAATTTTCGCAAGTTTTTTCCTTATATTCGTACATCTCTCAGTATTTTGACTGTTTCACCCTCAACACACCTCGGATTCGTACGAAACTTTATACATAGAACCTTAAGACATAGGGCTACAACTGTTGTGCCCATAACCCTAGCATATTCTTTAGTATTCACTATCAAAACATTGCTATACTTCATATTAGAGAAATCGAAGATTTCTGAAAGGGGTACCCCTTTGGTGAATTGGAGATTTCCCTAATTTCTCCGAAATGTATTACCCCCGTGTTCAACTCGTTCGATATTTTTCCCCAAGAGATCTCAAGGGTAAATAAATATATTGGAGTCGAAACGGAGACTTAAGTCAACATTTCAAAAAAAAATTCCCTTTTCGATGGCCATTTTCGCATGTATTTGCCTTATATTCGTAAATCTCTCAGTACTTTGACTGTATCACCCTCTACACACCTCGGATTTGCACGAAATCTTATACAAAGAACCCTAAGACATAGGGCTACAACTTTTGTGCCCATGACCCTCGCATATTCTTTAGTATTCACTATCAAAACATTGTTCTAATTCATATTAGAGAAATCGAAGATTTCTGAAAGGGGTACCCCTTTGGTGAATTGGAGATTTCACTAATTTCTGCGAAATGTATTACCCTCGTGTTCAACTCGTTCGATATTTTTCCCCAAGAGATCTCATGGGGAAATGAATCTATTGGAGTCGAAACGGTGCCTTAAGTCAACATTTCAAAAAAAATTCCCTTTTTGATGGCAATTTTCCCAAGTTTTTGCCTTATAATCGTACATCTCTCAGTATTTTGACTGTATCACCTTCTACACACCTCCGATTTGCTCGAACTTTTATACAAAGAACCCTAAGACATAGGGCTATAACTTTTGTACCCATGACCCTCACAAATTGTTTAGGATTCACTATCAAGACATTGCTCTAATTCATATTAGAGAAATCGAAGATTTCTGAAAGGGGTACCCCTTTGGTGAATTGGAGATTTCACTAATTTCTCCGAAATCTATTACCCTCGTGTTCAACTCGTTCGATATTTTTCCCCAAGAGATCTCATGGGTAAATGAATATATTGGAGTCGAAACGGAGACTTAAGTCAACATTTCAAAAAAAATTCCCCATTTTGATGGCAATTTTCGCAAGTTTTTTCCTTATATTCGTACATCTCTCAGTATTTTGACTGTTTCACCCTCAACACACCTCGGATTTGTACGATACTTTATACAATAAATCCTAAGACATAGGGCTACAACTTTTGTGCCCATGACCCTCGCATATTCTTTAGTATTGACAATCAAAACATTGCTCGAATCCATATTAGAGAAATCGAAGATTTCTGAAAGGGGTACCCCTTTGGTGAATTGGAGATTTCACTAATTTCTCCGAAATGTATTACCCTCGTGTTCAACTCGTTCGATATATTTCCCCAAGAGATCTCATGGGTAAATGAATATATTGGAGTCGAAACGGAGACTTAAGTCAACATTTCAAAAAAATTTCCCCTTTTTGATGGCAATTTTCGCAAGTTTTTTCCTTATATTCGTACATCTATCAGTATTTAGAATGTTTCACTCTCAACACACCTCGGATTTGTACGAAACTTTATACATTAAATCCTAAGACATTGGGCTAGAACTTTTGTGCCCATGATCCTCGCATATTATTTAGTATTCACTATCAAAACATTGCACGAATCCATATTAGAGAAATCGTAGATTTCTGAAAGGGGTACCCCTTTGGTGAATTGGAGATTTCCCTAATTTCTCTGAAATGTATTACCCTCGTGTTCAACTCGTTCGATATTTTTCCCCAAGAGATCTCATGGGTAAATGAATATATTGGAGTCGAAACGGAGACTTAAGTCAACATTTCAAAAAAAATTCCCCTTTTTGATGGCAATTTTCGCAAGTTTTTTCCTTATATTCGTACATCTCTCAGTATTTTGACTGTTTCACCCTCAACACACCTCGGATTCGTACGAAACTTTATACATAGAACCTTAAGACATAGGGCTACAACTATTGTGCCCATAACCCTAGCATATTCTTTAGTATTCACTATCAAAACATTGCTATACTTCATATTAGAGAAATCGAAGATTTCTGAAAGGGGTACCCCTTTGGTGAATTGGAGATTTCCCTAATTTCTCCGAAATGTATTACCCCCGTGTTCAACTCGTTCGATATTTTTCCCCAAGAGATCTCAAGGGTAAATAAATATATTGGAGTCGAAACGGAGACTTAAGTCAACATTTCAAAAAAAAATTCCCTTTTCGATGGCCATTTTCGCATGTATTTGCCTTATATTCGTTAATCTCTCAGTACTTTGACTGTATCACCCTCTACACACCTCGGAATTGCACGAAATCTTATACAAAGAACCCTAAGACATAGGGCTACAACTTTTGTGCCCATGACCCTCGCATATTCTTTAGTATTCACTATCAAAACATTGTTCTAATTCATATTAGAGAAATCGAAGATTTCTGAAAGGGGTACCCCTTTGGTGAATTGGAGATTTCACTAATTTCTGCGAAATGTATTACCCTCGTGTTCAACTCGTTCGATATTTTTCCCCAAGAGATCTCATGGGGAAATGAATCTATTGGAGTCTAAACGGTGCCTTAAGTCAACATTTCAAAAAAAATTCCCTTTTTGATGGCAATTTTCCCAAGTTTTTGCCTTATAGTCGTACATCTCTCAGTATTTTGACTGTATCACCTTCTACACACCTCCGATTTGCTCGAACTTTTATACAAAGAACCCTAAGACATAGGGCTATAACTTTTGTACCCATGACCCTCACAAATTGTTTAGGATTCACTATCAAGACATTGCTCTAATTCATATTAGAGAAATCGAAGATTTCTGAAAGGGGTACCCCTTTGGTGAATTGGAGATTTCACTAATTTCTCCGAAATCTATTACCCTCGTGTTCAACTCGTTCGATATTTTTCCCCAAGAGATCTCATGGGTAAATGAATATATTGGAGTCGAAACGGAGACTTAAGTCAACATTTCAAAAAAAATTCCCCATTTTGATGGCAATTTTCGCAAGTTTTTTCCTTATATTCGTACATCTCTCAGTATTTTGACTGTTTCACCCTCAACACACCTCGGATTTGTACGATACTTTATACAATAAATCCTAAGACATAGGGCTACAACTTTTGTGCCCATGACCCTCGCATATTCTTTAGTATTGACAATCAAAACATTGCTCGAATCCATATTAGAGAAATCGAAGATTTCTGAAAGGGGTACCCCTTTGGTGAATTGGAGATTTCCCTAATTTCTCCGAAATGTATTACCCCGGCGTTCAACTCGTTCGATTTATTTCCCCAAGAGATCTCATGGGCAAATGAATATATTGGAGTCGAAACGGAGACTTAAGTCAACATTTCAAAAAAAATTCCCCTTTTTGATGGCAATTTTCGCAAATTTTTTCCTTATATTCGTACATCTATCAGTATTTTGAATGTTTCACCCTCAACACACCTCAGATTCGTACGAAACTTTATACATAGAACCCTAAGACATAGGGCCACAACTTTTGTGCACATGATCCTCGCATATTCTTTATTATTCACTATCAAAACATTGCTTTACTTCATATTAGAGAAATCGAAGATTTCTGAAAGAGGTACCCCTTTGGTGAATTGGAGATTTCCCTAATTTCTCCGAAATGTATTACGCCCGTGTTCAACTCGTTCGATATTTTTCCCCAAGAGATCTCAAGGGTAAATGAATATATTGGAGTCGAAACGGAGACTTAAGTCAACATTTCAAAAAAATTTACCCTTTTTGATGGCAATTTTCGCAAGTTTTTTCTTTATATTCGTACATCTATCAGTATTTTGACTGTTTCACCCTCAACACACCTCAGATTCGTACGAAAATTTATACATAGAACCCTAAGACATAGGCCTACAACTTTTGTGCCCATGACCCTCGCATATTCTTTAGTATTCACTATCAAATCATTGCTCGAATCCATATTAGAGAAATCGAAGATTTCTGAAAGGGGTACCCCTTTGGTGAATTGGAGATTTCACTAATTTCTCCGAAATGTATTACCCCCGTGTTCAACTCGTTCGATATTTTTCCCCAAGAGATCTCATGGGTAAATGAATATATTGGAGTCGAAACGGAGACTTAAGTCAACATTTCAAAAAAAATTCCCCTTTTTGATGGCAATTTTCGCAAGTTTTTTCCTTATATTCGTACATCTCTCAGTATTTTGACTGTTTCACCCTCAACACACCTCGGATTTGTACGATACTTTATACAATAAATCCTAAGACATAGTGGTACAACTTTTGTGCCCATGACCCTCGCATATTCTTTAGTATTGACTATCAAAACATTGCTCGAATCCATATTAGAGAAATCGAAGATTTCTGAAAGGGGTACCCCTTTGGTGAATTGGAGATTTCCCTAATTTCTCCGAAATGTATTACCCCCGTGTTCAACTCGTTCGATATATTTCCCCAAGAGATCTCATGGGTAAATGAATATATTGGAGTCGAAACGGAGACTTAAGTCAACATTTCAAAAAAAATTCCCCTTTTTGATGGCAATTTTCGCAAGTTTTTTCCTTATATTCGTACATCTATCAGTATTTTGAATGTTTCACCCTCAACACACCTCGGATTCGTACGAAACTTTATACATAGAACCCTAAGACATAGGGCCACAACTTTTGTGCACATGATCCTCGTATATTCTTTATATTCACTATCAAAACATTGCTTTACTTCATATTAGAGAAATCGAAGATTTCTGAAAGAGGTACCCCTTTGGTGAATTGGAGATTTCCCTAATTTCTCCGAAATGTATTACCCCCGTGTTCAACTCGTTCGATATTTTTCCCCAAGAGATCTCAAGGGTAAATGAATATATTGGAGTCGAAACGGAGACTTAAGTCAACATTTCAAAAAAAATTCCCCTTTTTGATGGCAATTTTCGCAAGTTTTTTCCTTATATTCGTACATCTCTCAGTATTTTGACTGTTTCACCCTCAACACACCTAGGATTCGTACGAAACTTTATACATAGAACCTTAAGACATAGGGCTACAACTTTTGTGCCCATAACCCTAGCATATTCTTTAGTATTCACTATCAAAACATTGCTATACTTCATATTAGAGAAATCGAAGATTTCTGAAAGGGGTACCCCTTTGGTGAATTGGAGATTTCCCTAATTTCTCCGAAATGTATTACCCCCGTGTTCAACTCGTTCGATATTTTTCCCCAAGAGATCTCAAGGGTAAATAAATATATTGGAGTCGAAACGGAGACTTAAGTCAACATTTCAAAAAAAAATTCCCTTTTCGATGGCCATTTTCGCATGTATTTGCCTTATATTCGTTAATCTCTCAGTACTTTGACTGTATCACCCTCTACACACCTCGGATTTTCACGAAATCTTATACAAAGAACCCTAAGACATAGGGCTACAACTTTTGTGCCCATGACCCTCGCATATTCTTTAGTATTCACTATCAAAACATTGCTCTAATTCATATTAGAGAAATCGAAGATTTCTGAAAGGGGTACCCCTTTGGTGAATTGGAGATTTCACTAATTTCTGCGAAATGTATTACCCTCGTGTTCAACTCGTTCGATATTTTTCCCCAAGAGATCTCATGGGGAAATGAATCTATTGGAGTCAAAACGGTGCCTTAAGTCAACATTTCAAAAAAAATTCCCTTTTTGATGGCAATTTTCCCAAGTTTTTGCCTTATAATCGTACATCTCTCAGTATTTTGACTGTATCACCTTCTACACACCTCCGATTTGCTCGAACTTTTATACAAAGAACCCTAAGACATAGGGCTATAACTTTTGTACCCATGACCCTCACAAATTGTTTAGGATTCACTATCAAGACATTGCTCTAATTCATATTAGAGAAATCGAAGATTTCTGAAAGGGGTACCCCTTTGGTGAATTGGAGATTTCACTAATTTCTCCGAAATCTATTACCCTCGTGTTCAACTCGTTCGATATTTTTCCCCAAGAGATCTCATGGGTAAATGAATATATTGGAGTCGAAACGGAGACTTAAGTCAACATTTCAAAAAAAATTCCCCATTTTGATGGCAATTTTCGCAAGTTTTTTCCTTATATTCGTACATCTCTCAGTATTTTGCCTGTTTCACCCTCAAAACACCTCGGATTTGTACGAAAATATATACATAGGACCCTAAGACATAGGCCTACAACTTTTGTGCCCATGACCCTCGCATATTCTTTAGGATTCACTATCAAATCATTGCTCGAATCCATAATAGAGAAATCGAAGATTTCTGAAAGGGGTACCCCTTTGGTGAATTGGAGATTTCACTAATTTCTCCGAAATGTATTACCCCCATGTTCAACTCGTTCGATATATTTCCCCAAGAGATCTCATGGGTAAATGAATATATTGGAGTCGAAACGGAGACTTAAGTCAACATTTCAAAAAAAATTCCCCTTTTTGATGGCAATTTTCGCAAGTTTTTTCCTTATATTCGTACATCTCTCAGAATTTTGACTGTTTCACCCTCAACACACCTCGAATTTGTACGAAACTTTATACATAGAACCCTAAGACATAGGGCCACAACTTTTGTGCACTTGATCCTCGCATATTCTTTAGTATTCACTATCAAAACATTGCTAGAATCCATATTAGAGAAATCGAAGATTTCTGAAAGGGGTACCCCTTTGGTGAATTGGAGATGTCACTAATTTTTCAGAAATGTATTACCCCCGTATTCAACTCGTTGGATATTTTTCCCCAAGAGATCTCATGGGTAAATGAATATATTGGAGTCGAAACGGAGACTTAAGTCAACATTTCAAAAAAAATTCCCCTTTTTGATGGCAATTTTCGCAAGTTTTTTCCTTATATTCGTACATCTCTCAGTATTTTGACTGTTTCACCCTCAACACACCTCGGATTTGTACGAAACTTTATACAATAAATCCTAAGACATAGGGCCACAACTTTTGTGTTCATGACCCTCGCATATTCTTTAGTATTCACTATCAAAACATTGCTCGAATCCATATTAGAGAAATCGAAGATTTCTGAAAGGGGTACCCCTTTGGTGAATTGGAGTTTTCCCTAATTTCTCCGGAATGTATTACCCTCGTGTTCAACTCGTTCGATATTTTTCCCCAAGAGATCTCATGGGTAAATGAATATATTGGAGTCCAAACAGAGACTTAAGTCAACATTTCAAAAAAAATTCCCCTTTTTGAGGGCAATTTTCGCAAGTTTTTTCCTTATATTCGTACATCTCTCAGTATTTTGACTGTTTTCACCCTCAACACACCTCGGATTCGTACGAAAATTTATACATATAACCCTAAGACATAGGCCTACAAATTTTGTGCCCATGACCCTCGCATATTATTTAGTATTCAATATCAAATCATTGCTCGAATCCATATTAGAGAAATCGAAGATTTCTGAAAGGGGTACCCCTTTGGTGAATTGGAGATTTCACTAATTTCTCCGAAATGTATTACCCCCGTGTTCAACTCGTTCGATATTTTTCCCCAAGAGATCTCATGGGTAAATGAATATATTGGAGTCCAAACAGAGACTTAAGTCAACATTTCAAAAAAAATTCCCCTTTTTGATGGCAATTTTCGCAAGTTTTTTCCTTATATTCGTACATCTCTCACTATTTTGACTGTTTCACCCTCAACACACCTCGGATTTGTACGATACTTTATACAATAAATCCTAAGACATAGGGCCACAACTTTTGTGCCCATGACCCTCGCATATTCTTTAGTATTGACTATCAAAACATTGCTCGAATCCATATTAGAGAAATCGAAGATTTCTGAAAGGGGTACCCCTTTGGTGAATTGGAGATTTCCCTAATTTCTCCGAAATGTATTACCCCCGTGTTCAACTCGTTCGATATATTTCCCCAAGAGATCTCATGGGCAAATGAATATATTGGAGTCGAAACGGAGACTTAAGTCAACATTTCAAAAAAAATTCCCCTTTTTGATGGCAATTTTCGCAACTTTTTTCCTTATATTCGTACATCTATCAGTATTTTGAATGTTTCACCCTCAACACACCTCAGATTCGTACGAAACTTTATACATAGAACCCTAAGACATAGGGCCACAACTTTTGTGCACATGATCCTCGCATATTCTTTATTATTCACTATCAAAACATTGCTTTACTTCATAGTAGAGAAATCGAAGATTTCTGAAAGAGGTACCCCTTTGGTGAATTGGAGATTTCCCTAATTTCTCCGAAATGTATTACGCCCGTGTTCAACTCGTTCGATATTTTTCCCCAAGAGATCTCAAGGGTAAATGAATATATTGGAGTCGAAACGGAGACTTATGTCAACATTTCAAAAAAATTTCCCCTTTTTGATGGCAATTTTCGCAAGTTTTTTCTTTATATTCGTACATCTATCAGTATTTTGACTGTTTCACCCTCAACACACCTCGGATTTATACGAAAATTTATACATAGAACCCTAAGACACAGGCCTACAACTTTTGTGCCCATGACCATCGCATATTCTTTAGTATTCACTATCAAATCATTGCTCGAATCCATATTATAGAAGTCGAAGATTTCTGAAAGGGGATCCCCTTTGGTGAATTGGAGATTTCACTAATTTCTCCGAAATGTATTACCCTCGTGTTCAACTCGTTCGATATATTTCCCCAAGAGATCTCATGGGTAAATGAATATATTGGAGTCGATACGGAGACTTAAGTCAACATTTCAAAAAAAATTCCCCTTTTTGATGGCAATTTTCGAAAGTTTTTTCATTATATTCGTACATCTCTCAGTATTTTGACTGTTTCACCCTCAACACACCTCGGATTTATACGAAAATTTATACATAGAACCCTAAGACACAGGCCTACAACTTTTGTGCCCATGACCGTCGCATATTCTTATTATTCACTGTCAAATCCTTGCTCGAATCCATATTAGAGAAATCGATGATTTCTGAAAGGGGATCCCCTTTAGTGAATTGGAGATTTCACTAATTTCTCCGAAATGTATTACCCTCGTGTTCAACTCGTTCGATATATTTCCCCAAGAGATCTCATGGTTAAATGAATATATTGGAGTCGAAACGGAGACTTAAGTCAACATTTCAAAAAAAATTCCCCTTTTTGATGGCAATTTTCGAAAGTTTTTTCCTTATATTCGTAAATCTCTCAGTATTTTGCCTGTTTCACCCTCAACACACCTCCGATTTGTACGAAAATTTATACATAGAACCCTAAGACATAGGCCTACAACTTTTGTGCCCATGACCCTCGCATATTCTTTAGGATTCACTATCAAATCATTGCTCGAATCCATATTAGAGAAATCGAAGATTTCTGAAAGGGGTACCCCTTTGGTGAATTGGAGATTTCACTAATTTCTCCGAAATGTATTACCCCCATGTTCAACTCGTTCGATATATTTCCCCAAGAGATCTCATGGGTAAATGAATATATTGGAGTCGAAACGGTGACTTAAGTCAACATTTCAAAAAAAATTCCCCTTTTCGATGGGAATTTTCGCAAGTTTTTTCCTTATATTCGTACATCTCTCAGTATTTTGACTGTATCACACTCAACACACCTCGGATTTGTACGAAACTTTATACATTAAATCCTAAGACATAGGGTACAACTTTTGTGCCCATGACCCTCGCATATTCTTTAGTATTCACTATCAAATCATTGCTCGAATCCATATTAGAGAAATCGAAGATTTCTGAAAGGGGTACCCCTTTGGTGAATTGGAGATTTCACTAATTTCTCCGAAATGTATTACCCCCGTGTTCAACTCGTTCGATATTTTTCCCCAAGAGATCTCATGGGTAAATGAATATATTGGAGTCGAAACGGAGACTTAAGTCAACATTTCAAAAAAAATTCCCCTTTTTGATGGCAATTTTCGCAAGTTTTTTCCTTATATTCGTAAATCTCTCAGTATTTTGACTGTTTCACCCTCAACACACCTCGGATTTGTACGATACTTTATACAATAAATCCTAAGACATAGGGCTACAACTTTTGTGCTCATGACCCTCGCATATTCTTTAGTATTGACTATCAAAACATTGCTCGAATCCATATTAGAGAAATCAAAGATTTCTGAAAGGGGTACCCCTTTGGTGAATTGGAGATTTCCCTAATTTCTCCGAAATGTATTACCCCCGTGTTCAACTCGTTCGATATTTTTCCCCAAGAGATCTCATGGGTAAATGAATATATTGGAGTCGAAACGGAGACTTAAGTCAACATTTCAAAAAAAATTCCCCTTTTTGATGGCAATTTTCGCAAGTTTTTTCCTTATATTCGTATATCTATCAGTATTTTGAATGTTTCACCCTCAACACACCTCGGAGTTGTACGAAACTTTATACATAGAACCCTAAGACATAGGGCCACATCTTTTGTGCACATGATCCTCGCATATTCTTTAGTATTCACTATCAAAACATTGCTCGAATCCATATTAGAGAAATCGAAGATTTCTGAAAGGGGTACCCCTTTGGTGAATTGGAGATTTCACTAATATCTCCGAAATGTATTACCCTCGTGTTCAACTCGTTCGATATTTTTCCCCAAGAGATCTCATGGGTAAATGAATATATTGGAGTCGAAATGGAGACTTAAGTCAACATTTCAAAAAAAATTCCTCTTCTTGATGGCAATTTTCGAAAGTTTTTTCCTTATATTCGTACATCTCTCAGTATTTTGACTGTTTCACCCTCTACACACCTCGGATTTATACGAAAATTTATACATAGAACCCTAAGACACAGGCCTACAAGTTTTGTGCCCATGACCGTCGCATATTCTTTAGTATTCACTATCAAATCATTGCTCGAATCCATATTAGAGAAATCGAAGATTTCTGAAAGGGGTACCCCTTTGGTGAATTGGAGATTTCACTAATTTCTCCGAAATGTATTACCCCCGTGTTCAACTCGTTCGATATATTTCCCCAACAGATCTCATGGGTAAATGAATATATTGGAGTCGAAACAGAGACTTAAGTCAACATTTCAAAAATAATTCCCCTTTTTGATGGCAATTTTCGCAAGTTTTTTCCTAATATTCGTACATCTCTCAGTATTTTGACTGTTTCACCCTCAACACACCTCGGATTTGTACGAAACTTTATACATTAAATCCTAAGACATAGGGTACAACTTTTGTGCCCATGACCCTCGCATATTCTTTAGTATTCACTATCAAAACATTGCTCGAATCCATATTAGAGAAATCGAAGATTTCTGAAAGGGGTACCCCTTTGGTGAATTGGAGATTTCCCTAATTTCTCCGAAATGTATTACCCTCGTGTTCAACTCATTCGATATTTTTCCCCAAGAGATCTCATGGGTAAATGAATATATTGGAGTCAAAACGGAGACCTAAGTCAACATTTCAAAAAAAATTCCCCTTTTTGATGGCAATTTTCGCAAGTTTTTTCCTTATATTCGTACATCTCTCAGTATTTTGACTGTTTCACCCTCAACACACCTCAGATTTGTACGAAAATTTAAACATTAAATCCTAAGACATAGGGCTACAGGTTTTGTGCCCATGACCCTCGTATATTCTTTATTATTCACTATCAAGACATTGCTCGAATCCATATTAGAGAAATCGAAGATTTCTGAAAGGGCTACCCCTTTGGTGAATTGGAGATTTCCCTAATTTCTCCGAAATGTATTACCCTCGTGTTCAACTCATTCGATATTTTTCCCCAAGAGATCTCATGGGTAAATGAATATATTGGAGTCGAAACGGAGACTTAAGTCAACATTTCAAAAAAATTTCCCCTTTTTGATGGCAATTTTCGCAAGTTTTTTCTTTATATTCGTACATCTATCAGTATTTAGAATGTTTCACTCTCAACACACCTCGGATTTGTACGAAACTTTATACATTAAATCCTAAGACATTGGGCTAGACCTTTTGTGCCCATGACCCTCGCATATTCTTTAGTATTCACTATCAAAACATTGCTCGAATCCATATTAGAGAAATCAAAGATTTCTGAAAGGGGTACCCCTTTGGTGAATTGGAGATTTCACTAATTTCTCCGAAATGTATTACCCCCGTGTTCAACTCGTTCGATATTTTTCCCCAAGAGATCTCATGGGTAAATGAATATATTGGAGTCGAAACGGAGACTTAAGTCAACATTTCAAAAAAAATTCCACTTTTTGATGGCAATTTTCGCAAGTTTTTTCCTTATATTCGTAAGTCTCTCAGTATTTTGACTGTTTCACCCTCAACACACCTCGGATTTGTACGATACTTTATACAATAAATCCTAAGACATAGGGCTACAACTTTTGTGCTCATGACCCTCGCATATTCTTTAGTATTGACTATCAAAACATTGCACGAATCCATATTAGAGAAATCGAAGATTTCTGAAAGGGGTACCTCTTTGGTGAATTGGAGATTTCCCTAATTTCTCCGAAATGTATTACCCCCGTGTTCAACTCGTTCGATATTTTTCCCCAAGAGATCTCATGGGTAAATGAATATATTGGAGTCGAAACGGAGACTTAAGTCAACATTTAAAAAAAAATTCCCCTTTTTGATGGCAATTTTCGCAAGTTTTTTCCTTATATTCGTAGATCTCTCAGTATTTTGACTGTTTCACCCTCAACACACCTCGGATTTGTACGAAAATTTATACATAGAACCCTAAGACACAGGCCTACAAGTTTTGTGCTCATGACCCTCAAATATTCTTTAGTATTGACTATCAAAACATTGCTCGAATCCATATTAGAGAAATCAAAGATTTCTGAAAGGGGTACCCCTTTGGTGAATTGGAGATTTCCCTAATTTCTCCGAAATGTATTACCCCCGTGTTCAACTCGTTCGATATTTTTCCCCAAGAGATCTCATGGGTAAATGAATATATTGGAGTCGAAACGGAGACTTAAGTCAACATTTCAAAAAAAATTCCCCTTTTTGATGGCAATTTTCGCAAGTTTTTTCCTTATATTCGTACATCTCTCAGTATTTTGACTGTTTCACCCTCAACACACCTCGGATTTGTACGAAAATTTATACATTAAATCCTAAGACATAGGGTACAACTTTTGTGCCCATGACCCTCGCATATTCTTTAGTATTCACTATCAAAACATTGCTCGAATCCATATTAGAGAAATCGAAGATTTCTGAAAGGGGTACCCCTTTGGTGAATTGGAGATTTCCCTAATTTCTCCGAAATGTATTACCCTCGTGTTCAACTCGTTCGATATTTTTCCCCAAGAGATCTCATGGGTAAATGAATATATTGGAGTCAAAACGGAGACCTAAGTCAACATTTCAAAAAAAATTCCCCTTTTTGATGGCAATTTTCGCAAGTTTTTTCCTTATATTCGTACATCTCTCAGTATTTTGACTGTTTCACCCTCAACACACCTCAGATTTGTACGAAAATTTAAACATTAAATCCTAAGACATAGGGCTACAGGTTTTGTGCCCATGACCCTCGTATATTCTTTATTATTCACTATCAAGACATTGCTCGAATCCATATTAGAGAAATCGAAGATTTCTGAAAGGGCTACCCCTTTGGTGAATTGGAGATTTCCCTAATTTCTCCGAAATGTATTACCCTCGTGTTCAACTCATTCGATATTTTTCCCCAAGAGATCTCATCGGTAAATGAATATATTGGAGTCGAAACGGAGACTTAAGTCAACATTTCAAAAAAAATTCCCCTTTTTGATGGCAATTTTCTCAAGTTTTTTCCTTATATTCGTAGATCTCTCAGTATTTTGACTGTTTCACCCTCAACACACCTCGGATTTGTACGAAACTTTATACATAAAATTCTAAGACATAGGGCTACAACTTTTGTGCCCATGACCCTAGCATATTCTTTAGTATTCACTATCAAAACATTGCTTTACTTCATATTAGAGAAATCGAAGATTTCTGAAAGGGGTACCCCTTTGGTGAATTGGAGATTTCCCTAATTTCTCCGAAATGTATTACCCCCGTGTTCAACTCGTTCGATATTTTTCCCCAAGAGATCTCAAGGGTAAATGAATATATTGGAGTCGAAACGGAGACTTAAGTCAACATTTCAAAAAAATTTCCCCTTTTTGATGGCAATTTTCGCAAGTTTTTTCTTTATATTCGTACATCTATCAGTATTTAGAATGTTTCACTCTCAACACACCTCGGATTTGTACGAAACTTTATACATTAAATCCTAAGACATTGGGCTAGAACTTTTGTGCCCATGACCCTCGCATATTCTTTAGTATTCACTATCAAAACATTGCACGAATCCATATTAGAGAAATCGAAGATTTCTGAAAGGGGTACCCCTTTGGTGAATTGGAGATTTCCCTAATTTCTCCGAAATGTATTACCCCCGTGTTCAACTCGTTCGATATTTTTCCCCAAGAGATCTCATGGGTAAATGAATATATTGGAGTCGAAACGGAGACTTAAGTCAACATTTAAAAAAAAATTCCCCTTTTTGATGGCAATTTTCGCAAGTTTTTTCCTTATATTCGTAGATCTCTCAGTATTTTGACTGTTTCACCCTCAACACACCTCGGATTTGTACGAAAATTTATACATAGAACCCTAGGACACAGGCCTACAACTTTTGTGCCCATGACCGTCGCATATTCTTTAGTATTCACTATCAAATCATTGCTCGAATCCATATTTGAGAAATTGAAGATTTTTGAAAGGGGTTCCCCTTTGGTGAATTGGAGATTTCACTAATTTCTCCGAAATGTATTACCCCCGTGTTCAACTCGTTCGATATATTTCCCCAACAGATCTCATGGGTAAATGAATATATTGGAGTCGAAACAGAGACTTAAGTCAACATTTCAAAAAAAATTCCCCTTTTTGATGGCAATTTTCGCAAGTTTTTTCCTTATATTCGTAAATCTCTCAGTATTTTGACTGTTTCACCCTCAACACACCTCGGATTTGTACGATACTTTATACAATAAATCCTAAGACATAGGGCTACAACTTTTGTGCTCATGACCCTCGCATATTCTTTAGTATTGACTATCAAAACATTGCTCGAATCCGTATTAGAGAAATCAATGATTTCTGAAAGGGGTACCCCTTTGGTGAATTGGAGATTTCCCTAATTTCTCCGAAATGTATTACCCCCGTGTTCAACTCGTTCGATATTTTTCCCCAAGAGATCTCATGGGTAAATGAATATATTGGAGTCGAAACGGAGACTTAAGTCAACATTTCAAAAAAAATTCCCCTTTTTGATGGCAATTTTCGCAAGTTTTTTCCTTATATTCGTACATCTATCAGTATTTTGAATGTTTCACCCTCAACACACCTCGGAGTTGTACGAAAATTTATACATAGAACCCTAAGACATAGGGCCACATCTTTTGTGCACATGATCCTCGCATATTCTTTAGTATTCACTATCAAAACATTGCTCGAATCCATATTAGAGAAATCGAAGATTTCTGAAAGGGGTACCCCTTTGGTGAATTGGAGATTTCACTAATATCTCCGAAATGTATTACCCTCGTGTTCAACTCGTTCGATATTTTTCCCCAAGAGATCTCATGGGTAAATGAATATATTGGAGTCGAAACGGAGACTTAAGTCAACATTTCAAAAAAAATTCCTCTTTTTGATGGCAATTTTCGAAAGTTTTTTCCTTATATTCGTACATCTCTCAGTATTTTGACTGTTTCACCCTCTACACACCTCGGATTTATACGAAAATTTATACATAGAACCCTAAGACACAGGCCTACAAGTTTTGTGCCCATGACCGTCGCATATTCTTTAGTATTCACTATCAAATCATTGCTCGAATCCATATTAGAGAAATCGAAGATTTCTGAAAGGGGTACCCCTTTGGTGAATTGGAGATTTCACTAATTTCTCCGAAATGTATTACCCCCGTGTTCAACTCGTTCGATATATTTCCCCAACAGATCTCATGGGTAAATGAATATATTGGAGTCGAAACAGAGACTTAAGTCAACATTTCAAAAAAAATTCCCCTTTTTGATGGCAATTTTCGAAAGTTTTTTCCTTATATTCGTACATCTCTCAGTATTTTGACTGTTTCACCCTCAACACACCTCGGATTTGTACGAAACTTTATACATTAAATCCTAAGACATAGGGTACAACTTTTGTGCCCATGACCCTCGCATATTCTTTAGTATTCACTATCAAATCATTGCTCGAATCCATATTAGAGAAATCGAAGATTTCTGAAAGGGGTACCCCTTTGGTGAATTGGAGATTTCACTAATTTCTCCGAAATGTATTACCCCCGTGTTCAACTCGTTCGATATATTTCCCCAACAGATCTCATGGGTAAATGAATATATTGGAGTCGAAACAGAGACTTAAGTCAACATTTCAAAAAAAATTCCCCTTTTTGATGGCAATTTTCGCAAGTTTTTTCCTTATATTCGTACATCTCTCAGTATTTTGACTGTTTCACCCTCAACACACCCCGGATTTGTACGAAACTTTATACATTAAATCCTAAGACATAGGGTACAACTTTTGTGCCCATGACCCTCGCATATTCTTTAGTATTCACTATCAAAACATTGCTCGAATCCATATTAGAGAAATCGAAGATTTCTGAAAGGGGTACCCCTTTGGTGAATTGGAGATTTCACTAATTTCTCCGAAATGTATTACCCCCGTGTTCAACTCGTTCGATATATTTCCCCAACAGATCTCATGGGTAAATGAATATATTGGAGTCGAAACAGAGACTTAAGTCAACATTTCAAAAAAAATTCCCCTTTTTGATGGCAATTTTCGCAAGTTTTTTCCTTATATTCGTACATCTCTCAGTATTTTGACTGTTTCACCCTCAACACACCTCAGATTTGTACGAAAATTTAAACATTAAATCCTAAGACATAGGGCTACAGGTTTTGGGCCCATGACCCTCGTATATTCTTTATTATTCACTATCAAGACATTGCTCGAATCCATATTAGAGAAATCGAAGATTTCTGAAAGGGCTACCCCTTTGGTGAATTGGAGATTTCCCTAATTTCTCCGAAATGTATTACCCTCGTGTTCAACTCATTCGATATTTTTCCCCAAGAGATCTCATGGGTAAATGAATATATTGGAGTCGAAACGGAGACTTAAGTCAACATTTCAAAAAAAATTCCCCTTTTTGATGGCAATTTTCGCAAGTTTTTTCCTTATATTCGTACATCTCTCAGTATTTTGACTGTTTCACCCTCAACACACCTCGGATTTGTACGAAAATTTATACATAGAACCCTAAGACACAGGCCTACAACTTTTGTGCCCATGACCGTCGCATATTCTTTAGTATTCACTATCAAATCATTGCTCGAATCCATATTTGAGAAATCGAAGATTTCTGAAAGGGGTACCCCTTTGGTGAATTGGAGATTTCACTAATTTCTCCGAAATGTATTACCCCCGTGTTCAACTCGTTCGATATATTTCCCCAACAGATCTCATGGGTAAATGAATATATTGGAGTCGAAACAGAGACTTAAGTCAACATTTCAAAAAAAATTCCCCTTTTTGATGGCAATTTTCGCAAGTTTTTTCCTTATATTCGTACATCTCTCAGTATTTTGACTGTTTCACCCTCAGCACACCTCGGATTTGTACGAAACTTTATACATTAAATCCGAAGACATAGGGTACAACTTTTGTGCCCATGACCCTCGCATATTCTTTAGTATTCACTATTAAAACATTGATCGAATCCATATTAGAGAAATCGAAGATTTCTGAAAGGGGTACCCCTTTGGTGAATTGGAGATTTCCCTAATTTCTCCGAAATGTATTACCCTCGTGTTCAACTCGTTCGATATTTTACCCCAATAGATCTCATGGGTAAATGAATATATTGGAGTCCAAACGGAGACTTAAGTCAACATTTCAAAAAAAATTCCCCTTTTTGATGGCAATTTTCGCAAGTTTTTTCCTTATATTCGTACATCTCTCAGTATTTTGACTGTTTCACCCTCAACACACCTCGGATTTGTACGAAAATTTATACATAGAACCCTAGGACACAGGCCTACAACTTTTGTGCCCATGACCGTCGCATATTCTTTAGTATTCACTATCAAATCATTGCTCGAATCCATATTTGAGAAATTGAAGATTTTTGAAAGGGGTTCCCCTTTGGTGAATTGGAGATTTCACTAATTTCTCCGAAATGTATTACCCCCGTGTTCAACTCGTTCGATATATTTCCCCAACAGATCTCATGGGTAAATGAATATATTGGAGTCGAAACAGAGACTTAAGTCAACATTTCAAAAAAAATTCCCCTTTTTGATGGCAATTTTCGCAAGTTTTTTCCTTATATTCGTAAATCTCTCAGTATTTTGACTGTTTCACCCTCAACACACCTCGGATTTGTACGATACTTTATACAATAAATCCTAAGACATAGGGCTACAACTTTTGTGCTCATGACCCTCGCATATTCTTTAGTATTGACTATCAAAACATTGCTCGAATCCGTATTAGAGAAATCAATGATTTCTGAAAGGGGTACCCCTTTGGTGAATTGGAGATTTCCCTAATTTCTCCGAAATGTATTACCCCCGTGTTCAACTCGTTCGATATTTTTCCCCAAGAGATCTCATGGGTAAATGAATATATTGGAGTCGAAACGGAGACTTAAGTCAACATTTCAAAAAAAATTCCCCTTTTTGATGGCAATTTTCGCAAGTTTTTTCCTTATATTCGTACATCTATCAGTATTTTGAATGTTTCACCCTCAACACACCTCGGAGTTGTACGAAAATTTATACATAGAACCCTAAGACATAGGGCCACATCTTTTGTGCACATGATCCTCGCATATTCTTTAGTATTCACTATCAAAACATTGCTCGAATCCATATTAGAGAAATCGAAGATTTCTGAAAGGGGTACCCCTTTGGTGAATTGGAGATTTCACTAATATCTCCGAAATGTATTACCCTCGTGTTCAACTCGTTCGATATTTTTCCCCAAGAGATCTCATGGGTAAATGAATATATTGGAGTCGAAACGGAGACTTAAGTCAACATTTCAAAAAAAATTCCTCTTTTTGATGGCAATTTTCGAAAGTTTTTTCCTTATATTCGTACATCTCTCAGTATTTTGACTGTTTCACCCTCTACACACCTCGGATTTATACGAAAATTTATACATAGAACCCTAAGACACAGGCCTACAAGTTTTGTGCCCATGACCGTCGCATATTCTTTAGTATTCACTATCAAATCATTGCTCGAATCCATATTAGAGAAATCGAAGATTTCTGAAAGGGGTACCCCTTTGGTGAATTGGAGATTTCACTAATTTCTCCGAAATGTATTACCCCCGTGTTCAACTCGTTCGATATATTTCCCCAACAGATCTCATGGGTAAATGAATATATTGGAGTCGAAACAGAGACTTAAGTCAACATTTCAAAAAAAATTCCCCTTTTTGATGGCAATTTTCGAAAGTTTTTTCCTTATATTCGTACATCTCTCAGTATTTTGACTGTTTCACCCTCAACACACCTCGGATTTGTACGAAACTTTATACATTAAATCCTAAGACATAGGGTACAACTTTTGTGCCCATGACCCTCGCATATTCTTTAGTATTCACTATCAAATCATTGCTCGAATCCATATTAGAGAAATCGAAGATTTCTGAAAGGGGTACCCCTTTGGTGAATTGGAGATTTCACTAATTTCTCCGAAATGTATTACCCCCGTGTTCAACTCGTTCGATATATTTCCCCAACAGATC
This sequence comes from Humulus lupulus, assembly GCF_963169125.1. NCBI lineage: Eukaryota > Viridiplantae > Streptophyta > Magnoliopsida > Rosales > Cannabaceae > Humulus > Humulus lupulus. The sequence goes on along the minus strand of NC_084794.1, from coordinate 1,715,450 downwards.
TCATGGGTAAATGAATATATTGGAGTCGAAACAGAGACTTAAGTCAACATTTCAAAAAAAATTCCCCTTTTTGATGGCAATTTTCGCAAGTTTTTTCCTTATATTCGTACATCTCTCAGTATTTTGACTGTTTCACCCTCAACACACCCCGGATTTGTACGAAACTTTATACATTAAATCCTAAGACATAGGGTACAACTTTTGTGCCCATGACCCTCGCATATTCTTTAGTATTCACTATCAAAACATTGCTCGAATCCATATTAGAGAAATCGAAGATTTCTGAAAGGGGTACCCCTTTGGTGAATTGGAGATTTCCCTAATTTCTCCGAAATGTATTACCCTCGTGTTCAACTCGTTCGATATTTTTCCCCAAGAGATCTCATGGGTAAATGAATATATTGGAGTCAAAACGGAGACCTAAGTCAACATTTCAAAAAAAATTCCCCTTTTTGATGGCAATTTTCGCAAGTTTTTTCCTTATATTCGTACATCTCTCAGTATTTTGACTGTTTCACCCTCAACACACCTCAGATTTGTACGAAAATTTAAACATTAAATCCTAAGACATAGGGCTACAGGTTTTGGGCCCATGACCCTCGTATATTCTTTATTATTCACTATCAAGACATTGCTCGAATCCATATTAGAGAAATCGAAGATTTCTGAAAGGGCTACCCCTTTGGTGAATTGGAGATTTCCCTAATTTCTCCGAAATGTATTACCCTCGTGTTCAACTCATTCGATATTTTTCCCCAAGAGATCTCATGGGTAAATGAATATATTGGAGTCGAAACGGAGACTTAAGTCAACATTTCAAAAAAAATTCCCCTTTTTGATGGCAATTTTCGCAAGTTTTTTCCTTATATTCGTACATCTCTCAGTATTTTGACTGTTTCACCCTCAACACACCTCGGATTTGTACGAAAATTTATACATAGAACCCTAAGACACAGGCCTACAACTTTTGTGCCCATGACCGTCGCATATTCTTTAGTATTCACTATCAAATCATTGCTCGAATCCATATTTGAGAAATCGAAGATTTCTGAAAGGGGTACCCCTTTGGTGAATTGGAGATTTCACTAATTTCTCCGAAATGTATTACCCCCGTGTTCAACTCGTTCGATATATTTCCCCAACAGATCTCATGGGTAAATGAATATATTGGAGTCGAAACAGAGACTTAAGTCAACATTTCAAAAAAAATTCCCCTTTTTGATGGCAATTTTCGCAAGTTTTTTCCTTATATTCGTACATCTCTCAGTATTTTGACTGTTTCACCCTCAGCACACCTCGGATTTGTACGAAACTTTATACATTAAATCCGAAGACATAGGGTACAACTTTTGTGCCCATGACCCTCGCATATTCTTTAGTATTCACTATCAAAACATTGATCGAATCCATATTAGAGAAATCGAAGATTTCTGAAAGGGGTACCCCTTTGGTGAATTGGAGATTTCCCTAATTTCTCCGAAATGTATTACCCTCGTGTTCAACTCGTTCGATATTTTACCCCAATAGATCTCATGGGTAAATGAATATATTGGAGTCCAAACGGAGACTTAAGTCAACATTTCAAAAAAAATTCCCCTTTTTGATGGCAATTTTCGCAAGTTTTTTCCTTATATTCGTACATCTCTCAGTATTTGGACTGTTTCACCCTCAACACACCTCGGATTTGTACGAAACTTTAAACATTAAATCCTAAGACATAGGGCTACAGGTTTTGTGCCCATGACCCTCGTATATTCTTTAGTATTCACTATCAAGACATTGCTCGAATCCATATTAGAGAAATCGAAGATTTCTGAAAGGGCTACCCCTTTGGTGAATTGGAGATTTCCCTAATTTCTCCGAAATGTATTACCCTCGTGTTCAACTCATTCGATATTTTTCCCCAAGAGATCTCATGGGTAAATGAATATATTGGAGTCGAAACGGAGACTTAAGTCAACATTTCAAAAAAAATTCCCCTTTTTGATGGCAATTTTCGCAAGTTTTTTCCTTATATTCGTACATCTCTCAGTATTTTGACTGTTTCACCCTCAACACACCTAGGATTCGTACGAAACTTTATACATAGAACCTTAAGACATAGGGCTACAACTTTTGTGCCCATAACCCTAGCATATTCTTTAGTATTCACTATCAAAACATTACTTTACTTCATATTAGAGAAATCGAAGATTTCTGAAAGGGGTACCCCTTTGGTGAATTGGAGATTTCCCTAATTTCTCCGAAATGTATTACCCCCGTGTTCAACTCGTTCGATATTTTTCCCCAAGAGATCTCAAGGGTAAATGAATATATTGGAGTCGAAACGGAGACTTAAGTCAACATTTCAAAAAAATTTCCCCTTTTTGATGGCAATTTTCGCAAGTTTTTTCTTTATATTCGTACATCTATCAGTATTTAGAATGTTTCACTCTCAACACACCTCGGATTTGTACGAAACTTTATACATTAAATCCTAAGACATTGGGCTAGAACTTTTGTGCCCATGACCCTCGCATATTCTTTAGTATTCACTATCAAAACATTGCACGAATCCATATTAGAGAAATCGAAGATTTCTGAAAGGGGTACCCCTTTGGTGAATTGGAGATTTCCCTAATTTCTCCGAAATGTATTACCCCCGTGTTCAACTCGTTCGATATTTTTCCCCAAGAGATCTCATGGGTAAATGAATATATTGGAGTCGAAACGGAGACTTAAGTCAACATTTCAAAAAAAATTCCCCTTTTTGATGGCAATTGTCGCAAGTTTTTTCCTTATATTCGTACATCTCTCAGTATTTTGACTGTTTCACCCTCAACACACCCCGGATTTGTACGAAACTTTATACATTAAATCCTAAGACATAGGGTACAACTTTTGTGCCCATGACCCTCGCATATTCTTTAGTATTCACTATCAAAACATTGCTCGAATCCATATTAGAGAAATCGAAGATTTCTGAAAGGGGTACCCCTTTGGTGAATTGGAGATTTCCCTAATTTCTCCGAAATGTATTACCCTCGTGTTCAACTCGTTCGATATTTTTCCCCAAGAGATCTCATGGGTAAATGAATATATTGGAGTCAAAACGGAGACCTAAGTCAACATTTCAAAAAAAATTCCCCTTTTTGATGGCAATTTTCGCAAGTTTTTTCCTTATATTCGTACATCTCTCAGTATTTTGACTGTTTCACCCTCAACACACCTCAGATTTGTACGAAAATTTAAACATTAAATCCTAAGACATAGGGCTACAGGTTTTGGGCCCATGACCCTCGTATATTCTTTATTATTCACTATCAAGACATTGCTCGAATCCATATTAGAGAAATCGAAGATTTCTGAAAGGGCTACCCCTTTGGTGAATTGGAGATTTCCCTAATTTCTCCGAAATGTATTACCCTCGTGTTCAACTCATTCGATATTTTTCCCCAAGAGATCTCATGGGTAAATGAATATATTGGAGTCGAAACGGAGACTTAAGTCAACATTTCAAAAAAAATTCCCCTTTTTGATGGCAATTTTCGCAAGTTTTTTCCTTATATTCGTACATCTCTCAGTATTTTGACTGTTTCACCCTCAACACACCTCGGATTTGTACGAAAATTTATACATAGAACCCTAAGACACAGGCCTACAACTTTTGTGCCCATGACCGTCGCATATTCTTTAGTATTCACTATCAAATCATTGCTCGAATCCATATTTGAGAAATCGAAGATTTCTGAAAGGGGTACCCCTTTGGTGAATTGGAGATTTCACTAATTTCTCCGAAATGTATTACCCCCGTGTTCAACTCGTTCGATATATTTCCCCAACAGATCTCATGGGTAAATGAATATATTGGAGTCGAAACAGAGACTTAAGTCAACATTTCAAAAAAAATTCCCCTTTTTGATGGCAATTTTCGCAAGTTTTTTCCTTATATTCGTACATCTCTCAGTATTTTGACTGTTTCACCCTCAGCACACCTCGGATTTGTACGAAACTTTATACATTAAATCCGAAGACATAGGGTACAACTTTTGTGCCCATGACCCTCGCATATTCTTTAGTATTCACTATCAAAACATTGATCGAATCCATATTAGAGAAATCGAAGATTTCTGAAAGGGGTACCCCTTTGGTGAATTGGAGATTTCCCTAATTTCTCCGAAATGTATTACCCTCGTGTTCAACTCGTTCGATATTTTACCCCAATAGATCTCATGGGTAAATGAATATATTGGAGTCCAAACGGAGACTTAAGTCAACATTTCAAAAAAAATTCCCCTTTTTGATGGCAATTTTCGCAAGTTTTTTCCTTATATTCGTACATCTCTCAGTATTTGGACTGTTTCACCCTCAACACACCTCGGATTTGTACGAAACTTTAAACATTAAATCCTAAGACATAGGGCTACAGGTTTTGTGCCCATGACCCTCGTATATTCTTTAGTATTCACTATCAAGACATTGCTCGAATCCATATTAGAGAAATCGAAGATTTCTGAAAGGGCTACCCCTTTGGTGAATTGGAGATTTCCCTAATTTCTCCGAAATGTATTACCCTCGTGTTCAACTCATTCGATATTTTTCCCCAAGAGATCTCATGGGTAAATGAATATATTGGAGTCGAAACGGAGACTTAAGTCAACATTTCAAAAAAAATTCCCCTTTTTGATGGCAATTTTCGCAAGTTTTTTCCTTATATTCGTACATCTCTCAGTATTTTGACTGTTTCACCCTCAACACACCTAGGATTCGTACGAAACTTTATACATAGAACCTTAAGACATAGGGCTACAACTTTTGTGCCCATAACCCTAGCATATTCTTTAGTATTCACTATCAAAACATTACTTTACTTCATATTAGAGAAATCGAAGATTTCTGAAAGGGGTACCCCTTTGGTGAATTGGAGATTTCCCTAATTTCTCCGAAATGTATTACCCCCGTGTTCAACTCGTTCGATATTTTTCCCCAAGAGATCTCAAGGGTAAATGAATATATTGGAGTCGAAACGGAGACTTAAGTCAACATTTCAAAAAAATTTCCCCTTTTTGATGGCAATTTTCGCAAGTTTTTTCTTTATATTCGTACATCTATCAGTATTTAGAATGTTTCACTCTCAACACACCTCGGATTTGTACGAAACTTTATACATTAAATCCTAAGACATTGGGCTAGAACTTTTGTGCCCATGACCCTCGCATATTCTTTAGTATTCACTATCAAAACATTGCACGAATCCATATTAGAGAAATCGAAGATTTCTGAAAGGGGTACCCCTTTGGTGAATTGGAGATTTCCCTAATTTCTCCGAAATGTATTACCCCCGTGTTCAACTCGTTCGATATTTTTCCCCAAGAGATCTCATGGGTAAATGAATATATTGGAGTCGAAACGGAGACTTAAGTCAACATTTCAAAAAAAATTCCCCTTTTTGATGGCAATTGTCGCAAGTTTTTTCCTTATATTCGTACATCTCTCAGTATTTTGACTGTTTCACCCTCAACACACCCCGGATTTGTACGAAACTTTATACATTAAATCCTAAGACATAGGGTACAACTTTTGTGCCCATGACCCTCGCATATTCTTTAGTATTCACTATCAAAACATTGCTCGAATCCATATTAGAGAAATCGAAGATTTCTGAAAGGGGTACCCCTTTGGTGAATTGGAGATTTCCCTAATTTCTCCGAAATGTATTACCCTCGTGTTCAACTCGTTCGATATTTTTCCCCAAGAGATCTCATGGGTAAATGAATATATTGGAGTCAAAACGGAGACCTAAGTCAACATTTCAAAAAAAATTCCCCTTTTTGATGGCAATTTTCGCAAGTTTTTTCCTTATATTCGTACATCTCTCAGTATTTTGACTGTTTCACCCTCAACACACCTCAGATTTGTACGAAAATTTAAACATTAAATCCTAAGACATAGGGCTACAGGTTTTGGGCCCATGACCCTCGTATATTCTTTATTATTCACTATCAAGACATTGCTCGAATCCATATTAGAGAAATCGAAGATTTCTGAAAGGGCTACCCCTTTGGTGAATTGGAGATTTCCCTAATTTCTCCGAAATGTATTACCCTCGTGTTCAACTCATTCGATATTTTTCCCCAAGAGATCTCATGGGTAAATGAATATATTGGAGTCGAAACGGAGACTTAAGTCAACATTTCAAAAAAAATTCCCCTTTTTGATGGCAATTTTCGCAAGTTTTTTCCTTATATTCGTACATCTCTCAGTATTTTGACTGTTTCACCCTCAACACACCTCGGATTTGTACGAAAATTTATACATAGAACCCTAAGACACAGGCCTACAACTTTTGTGCCCATGACCGTCGCATATTCTTTAGTATTCACTATCAAATCATTGCTCGAATCCATATTTGAGAAATCGAAGATTTCTGAAAGGGGTACCCCTTTGGTGAATTGGAGATTTCACTAATTTCTCCGAAATGTATTACCCCCGTGTTCAACTCGTTCGATATATTTCCCCAACAGATCTCATGGGTAAATGAATATATTGGAGTCGAAACAGAGACTTAAGTCAACATTTCAAAAAAAATTCCCCTTTTTGATGGCAATTTTCGCAAGTTTTTTCCTTATATTCGTACATCTCTCAGTATTTTGACTGTTTCACCCTCAACACACCTCGGATTTGTACGAAACTTTATACATTAAATCCGAAGACATAGGGTACAACTTTTGTGCCCATGACCCTCGCATATTCTTTAGTATTCACTATCAAAACATTGATCGAATCCATATTAGAGAAATCGAAGATTTCTGAAAGGGGTACCCCTTTGGTGAATTGGAGATTTCCCTAATTTCTCCGAAATGTATTACCCTCGTGTTCAACTCGTTCGATATTTTACCCCAATAGATCTCATGGGTAAATGAATATATTGGAGTCCAAACGGAGACTTAAGTCAACATTTCAAAAAAAAATTCCCCTTTTTGATGGCAATTTTCGCAAGTTTTTTCCTTATATTCGTACATCTCTCAGTATTTGGACTGTTTCACCCTCAACACACCTCGGATTTGTACGAAACTTTAAACATTAAATCCTAAGACATAGGGCTACAGGTTTTGTGCCCATGACCCTCGTATATTCTTTAGTATTCACTATCAAGACATTGCTCGAATCCATATTAGAGAAATCGAAGATTTCTGAAAGGGCTACCCCTTTGGTGAATTGGAGATTTCCCTAATTTCTCCGAAATGTATTACCCTCGTGTTCAACTCATTCGATATTTTTCCCCAAGAGATCTCATGGGTAAATGAATATATTGGAGTCGAAACGGAGACTTAAGTCAACATTTCAAAAAAAATTCCCCTTTTTGATGGCAATTTTTGCAAGTTTTTTCCTTATATTCGTACATCTCTCAGTATTTTGACTGTTTCACCCTCAACACACCTAGGATTCGTACGAAACTTTATACATAGAACCTTAAGACATAGGGCTACAACTTTTGTGCCCATAACCCTAGCATATTCTTTAGTATTCACTATCAAAACATTACTTTACTTCATATTAGAGAAATCGAAGATTTCTGAAAGGGGTACCCCTTTGGTGAATTGGAGATTTCCCTAATTTCTCCGAAATGTATTACCCCCGTGTTCAACTCGTTCGATATTTTTCCCCAAGAGATCTCAAGGGTAAATGAATATATTGGAGTCGAAACGGAGACTTAAGTCAACATTTCAAAAAAATTTCCCCTTTTTGATGGCAATTTTCGCAAGTTTTTTCTTTATATTCGTACATCTATCAGTATTTAGAATGTTTCACTCTCAACACACCTCGGATTTGTACGAAACTTTATACATTAAATCCTAAGACATTGGGCTAGAACTTTTGTGCCCATGACCCTCGCATATTCTTTAGTATTCACTATCAAAACATTGCACGAATCCATATTAGAGAAATCGAAGATTTCTGAAAGGGGTACCCCTTTGGTGAATTGGAGATTTCCCTAATTTCTCCGAAATGTATTACCCCCGTGTTCAACTCGTTCGATATTTTTCCCCAAGAGATCTCATGGGTAAATGAATATATTGGAGTCGAAACGGAGACTTAAGTCAACATTTCAAAAAAAATTCCCCTTTTTGATGGCAATTTTCGCAAGTTTTTTCCTTATATTCGTACATCTCCCAGTATTTTGACTGTTTCATCGTCAACACACCTCGGATTTGTACGAAAATTTATACATAGAACCCTAAGACACAGGCCTACAACTTTTGTGCCCATGACCGTCGCATATTCTTTAGTATTCACTATCAAATCATTGCTCGAATCCATATTTGAGAAATCGAAGATTTCTGAAAGGGGTACCCCTTTGGTGAATTGGAGATTTCACTAATTTCTCCGAAATGTATTACCCCCGTGTTCAACTCGTTCGATATATTTCCCCAACAGATCTCATGGGTAAATGAATATATTGGAGTCGAAACAGAGACTTAAGTCAACATTTCAAAAAAAATTCCCCTTTTTGATGGCAATTTTCGAATGTTTTTTCCTTATATTCGTACATCTCTCAGTATTTTGACTGTTTCACCCTCAACACACCTCGGATTTGTACGAAACTTTATACATTAAATCCTAAGACATAGGGTACAAATTTTGTGCCCATGACCCTCGCATATTCTTTAGTATTCACTATCAAAACATTGATCGAATCCATATTAGAGAAATCGAAGATTTCTGAAAGGGGTACCCCTTTGGTGAATTGGAGATTTCCCTAATTTCTCCGAAATGTATTACCCTCGTGTTCAACTCGTTCGATATTTTACCCCAATAGATCTCATGGGTAAATGAATATATTGGAGTCCAAACGGAGACTTAAGTCAACATTTCAAAAAAAATTCCCCTTTTTGATGGCAATTTTCGAATGTTTTTTCCTTATATTCGTACATCTCTCAGTATTTTGACTGTTTCACCCTCAACACACCCCGGATTTGTACGAAACTTTATACATTAAATCCTAAGACATAGGGTACAACTTTTGTGCCCATGACCCTCGCATATTCTTTAGTATTCACTATCAAAACATTGCTCGAATCCATATTAGAGAAATCGAAGATTTCTGAAAGGGGTACCCCTTTGGTGAATTGGAGATTTCCCTAATTTCTCCGAAATGTATTACCCTCGTGTTCAACTCGTTCGATATTTTTCCCCAAGAGATCTCATGGGTAAATGAATATATTGGAGTCAAAACGGAGACCTAAGTCAACATTTCAAAAAAAATTCCCCTTTTTGATGGCAATTTTCGCAAGTTTTTTCCTTATATTCGTACATCTCTCAGTATTTTGACTGTTTCACCCTCAACACACCTCAGATTTGTACGAAAATTTAAACATTAAATCCTAAGACATAGGGCTACAGGTTTTGGGCCCATGACCCTCGTATATTCTTTATTATTCACTATCAAGACATTGCTCGAATCCATATTAGAGAAATCGAAGATTTCTGAAAGGGCTACCCCTTTGGTGAATTGGAGATTTCCCTAATTTCTCCGAAATGTATTACCCTCGTGTTCAACTCATTCGATATTTTTCCCCAAGAGATCTCATGGGTAAATGAATATATTGGAGTCGAAACGGAGACTTAAGTCAACATTTCAAAAAAAATTCCCCTTTTTGATGGCAATTTTCGCAAGTTTTTTCCTTATATTCGTACATCTCTCAGTATTTTGACTGTTTCACCCTCAACACACCTCGGATTTGTACGAAAATTTATACATAGAACCCTAAGACACAGGCCTACAACTTTTGTGCCCATGACCGTCGCATATTCTTTAGTATTCACTATCAAATCATTGCTCGAATCCATATTTGAGAAATCGAAGATTTCTGAAAGGGGTACCCCTTTGGTGAATTGGAGATTTCACTAATTTCTCCGAAATGTATTACCCCCGTGTTCAACTCGTTCGATATATTTCCCCAACAGATCTCATGGGTAAATGAATATATTGGAGTCGAAACAGAGACTTAAGTCAACATTTCAAAAAAAATTCCCCTTTTTGATGGCAATTTTCGCAAGTTTTTTCCTTATATTCGTACATCTCTCAGTATTTTGACTGTTTCACCCTCAGCACACCTCGGATTTGTACGAAACTTTATACATTAAATCCGAAGACATAGGGTACAACTTTTGTGCCCATGACCCTCGCATATTCTTTAGTATTCACTATCAAAACATTGATCGAATCCATATTAGAGAAATCGAAGATTTCTGAAAGGGGTACCCCTTTGGTGAATTGGAGATTTCCCTAATTTCTCCGAAATGTATTACCCTCGTGTTCAACTCGTTCGATATTTTACCCCAATAGATCTCATGGGTAAATGAATATATTGGAGTCCAAACGGAGACTTAAGTCAACATTTCAAAAAAAATTCCCCTTTTTGATGGCAATTTTCGCAAGTTTTTTCCTTATATTCGTACATCTCTCAGTATTTGGACTGTTTCACCCTCAACACACCTCGGATTTGTACGAAACTTTAAACATTAAATCCTAAGACATAGGGCTACAGGTTTTGTGCCCATGACCCTCGTATATTCTTTAGTATTCACTATCAAGACATTGCTCGAATCCATATTAGAGAAATCGAAGATTTCTGAAAGGGCTACCCCTTTGGTGAATTGGAGATTTCCCTAATTTCTCCGAAATGTATTACCCTCGTGTTCAACTCATTCGATATTTTTCCCCAAGAGATCTCATGGGTAAATGAATATATTGGAGTCGAAACGGAGACTTAAGTCAACATTTCAAAAAAAATTCCCCTTTTTGATGGCAATTTTCGCAAGTTTTTTCCTTATATTCGTACATCTCTCAGTATTTTGACTGTTTCACCCTCAACACACCTAGGATTCGTACGAAACTTTATACATAGAACCTTAAGACATAGGGCTACAACTTTTGTGCCCATAACCCTAGCATATTCTTTAGTATTCACTATCAAAACATTACTTTACTTCATATTAGAGAAATCGAAGATTTCTGAAAGGGGTACCCCTTTGGTGAATTGGAGATTTCCCTAATTTCTCCGAAATGTATTACCCCCGTGTTCAACTCGTTCGATATTTTTCCCCAAGAGATCTCAAGGGTAAATGAATATATTGGAGTCGAAACGGAGACTTAAGTCAACATTTCAAAAAAATTTCCCCTTTTTGATGGCAATTTTCGCAAGTTTTTTCTTTATATTCGTACATCTATCAGTATTTAGAATGTTTCACTCTCAACACACCTCGGATTTGTACGAAACTTTATACATTAAATCCTAAGACATTGGGCTAGAACTTTTGTGCCCATGACCCTCGCATATTCTTTAGTATTCACTATCAAAACATTGCACGAATCCATATTAGAGAAATCGAAGATTTCTGAAAGGGGTACCCCTTTGGTGAATTGGAGATTTCCCTAATTTCTCCGAAATGTATTACCCCCGTGTTCAACTCGTTCGATATTTTTCCCCAAGAGATCTCATGGGTAAATGAATATATTGGAGTCGAAACGGAGACTTAAGTCAACATTTCAAAAAAAATTCCCCTTTTTGATGGCAATTGTCGCAAGTTTTTTCCTTATATTCGTACATCTCTCAGTATTTTGACTGTTTCACCCTCAACACACCCCGGATTTGTACGAAACTTTATACATTAAATCCTAAGACATAGGGTACAACTTTTGTGCCCATGACCCTCGCATATTCTTTAGTATTCACTATCAAAACATTGCTCGAATCCATATTAGAGAAATCGAAGATTTCTGAAAGGGGTACCCCTTTGGTGAATTGGAGATTTCCCTAATTTCTCCGAAATGTATTACCCTCGTGTTCAACTCGTTCGATATTTTTCCCCAAGAGATCTCATGGGTAAATGAATATATTGGAGTCAAAACGGAGACCTAAGTCAACATTTCAAAAAAAATTCCCCTTTTTGATGGCAATTTTCGCAAGTTTTTTCCTTATATTCGTACATCTCTCAGTATTTTGACTGTTTCACCCTCAACACACCTCAGATTTGTACGAAAATTTAAACATTAAATCCTAAGACATAGGGCTACAGGTTTTGGGCCCATGACCCTCGTATATTCTTTATTATTCACTATCAAGACATTGCTCGAATCCATATTAGAGAAATCGAAGATTTCTGAAAGGGCTACCCCTTTGGTGAATTGGAGATTTCCCTAATTTCTCCGAAATGTATTACCCTCGTGTTCAACTCATTCGATATTTTTCCCCAAGAGATCTCATGGGTAAATGAATATATTGGAGTCGAAACGGAGACTTAAGTCAACATTTCAAAAAAAATTCCCCTTTTTGATGGCAATTTTCGCAAGTTTTTTCCTTATATTCGTACATCTCTCAGTATTTTGACTGTTTCACCCTCAACACACCTCGGATTTGTACGAAAATTTATACATAGAACCCTAAGACACAGGCCTACAACTTTTGTGCCCATGACCGTCGCATATTCTTTAGTATTCACTATCAAATCATTGCTCGAATCCATATTTGAGAAATCGAAGATTTCTGAAAGGGGTACCCCTTTGGTGAATTGGAGATTTCACTAATTTCTCCGAAATGTATTACCCCCGTGTTCAACTCGTTCGATATATTTCCCCAACAGATCTCATGGGTAAATGAATATATTGGAGTCGAAACAGAGACTTAAGTCAACATTTCAAAAAAAATTCCCCTTTTTGATGGCAATTTTCGCAAGTTTTTTCCTTATATTCGTACATCTCTCAGTATTTTGACTGTTTCACCCTCAACACACCTCGGATTTGTACGAAACTTTATACATTAAATCCGAAGACATAGGGTACAACTTTTGTGCCCATGACCCTCGCATATTCTTTAGTATTCACTATCAAAACATTGATCGAATCCATATTAGAGAAATCGAAGATTTCTGAAAGGGGTACCCCTTTGGTGAATTGGAGATTTCCCTAATTTCTCCGAAATGTATTACCCTCGTGTTCAACTCGTTCGATATTTTACCCCAATAGATCTCATGGGTAAATGAATATATTGGAGTCCAAACGGAGACTTAAGTCAACATTTCAAAAAAAAATTCCCCTTTTTGATGGCAATTTTCGCAAGTTTTTTCCTTATATTCGTACATCTCTCAGTATTTGGACTGTTTCACCCTCAACACACCTCGGATTTGTACGAAACTTTAAACATTAAATCCTAAGACATAGGGCTACAGGTTTTGTGCCCATGACCCTCGTATATTCTTTAGTATTCACTATCAAGACATTGCTCGAATCCATATTAGAGAAATCGAAGATTTCTGAAAGGGCTACCCCTTTGGTGAATTGGAGATTTCCCTAATTTCTCCGAAATGTATTACCCTCGTGTTCAACTCATTCGATATTTTTCCCCAAGAGATCTCATGGGTAAATGAATATATTGGAGTCGAAACGGAGACTTAAGTCAACATTTCAAAAAAAATTCCCCTTTTTGATGGCAATTTTTGCAAGTTTTTTCCTTATATTCGTACATCTCTCAGTATTTTGACTGTTTCACCCTCAACACACCTAGGATTCGTACGAAACTTTATACATAGAACCTTAAGACATAGGGCTACAACTTTTGTGCCCATAACCCTAGCATATTCTTTAGTATTCACTATCAAAACATTACTTTACTTCATATTAGAGAAATCGAAGATTTCTGAAAGGGGTACCCCTTTGGTGAATTGGAGATTTCCCTAATTTCTCCGAAATGTATTACCCCCGTGTTCAACTCGTTCGATATTTTTCCCCAAGAGATCTCAAGGGTAAATGAATATATTGGAGTCGAAACGGAGACTTAAGTCAACATTTCAAAAAAATTTCCCCTTTTTGATGGCAATTTTCGCAAGTTTTTTCTTTATATTCGTACATCTATCAGTATTTAGAATGTTTCACTCTCAACACACCTCGGATTTGTACGAAACTTTATACATTAAATCCTAAGACATTGGGCTAGAACTTTTGTGCCCATGACCCTCGCATATTCTTTAGTATTCACTATCAAAACATTGCACGAATCCATATTAGAGAAATCGAAGATTTCTGAAAGGGGTACCCCTTTGGTGAATTGGAGATTTCCCTAATTTCTCCGAAATGTATTACCCCCGTGTTCAACTCGTTCGATATTTTTCCCCAAGAGATCTCATGGGTAAATGAATATATTGGAGTCGAAACGGAGACTTAAGTCAACATTTCAAAAAAAATTCCCCTTTTTGATGGCAATTTTCGCAAGTTTTTTCCTTATATTCGTACATCTCCCAGTATTTTGACTGTTTCATCGTCAACACACCTCGGATTTGTACGAAAATTTATACATAGAACCCTAAGACACAGGCCTACAACTTTTGTGCCCATGACCGTCGCATATTCTTTAGTATTCACTATCAAATCATTGCTCGAATCCATATTTGAGAAATCGAAGATTTCTGAAAGGGGTACCCCTTTGGTGAATTGGAGATTTCACTAATTTCTCCGAAATGTATTACCCCCGTGTTCAACTCGTTCGATATATTTCCCCAACAGATCTCATGGGTAAATGAATATATTGGAGTCGAAACAGAGACTTAAGTCAACATTTCAAAAAAAATTCCCCTTTTTGATGGCAATTTTCGAATGTTTTTTCCTTATATTCGTACATCTCTCAGTATTTTGACTGTTTCACCCTCAACACACCTCGGATTTGTACGAAACTTTATACATTAAATCCTAAGACATAGGGTACAACTTTTGTGCCCATGACCCTCGCATATTCTTTAGTATTCACTATCAAATCATTGCTCGAATCCATATTAGAGAAATCGAAGATTTCTGAAAGGGGTACCCCTTTGGTGAATTGGAGATTTCACTAATTTCTCCGAAATGTATTACCCCCGTGTTCAACTCGTTCGATATATTTCCCCAACAGATCTCATGGGTAAATGAATATATTGGAGTCGAAACGGAGACTTAAGTCAACATTTCAAAAAAAATTCCTCTTTTTGATGGCAATTTTCGAAAGTTTTTTCCTTATATTCGTACATCTCTCAGTATTTTGACTGTTTCACCCTCTACACACCTCGGATTTATACGAAAATTTATACATAGAACCCTAAGACACAGGCCTACAAGTTTTGTGCCCATGACCGTCGCATATTCTTTAGTATTCACTATCAAATCATTGCTCGAATCCATATTAGAGAAATCGAAGATTTCTGAAAGGGGTACCCCTTTGGTGAATTGGAGATTTCACTAATTTCTCCGAAATGTATTACCCCCGTGTTCAACTCGTTCGATATATTTCCCCAACAGATCTCATGGGTAAATGAATATATTGGAGTCGAAACAGAGACTTAAGTCAACATTTCAAAAAAAATTCCCCTTTTTGATGGCAATTTTCGAAAGTTTTTTCCTTATATTCGTACATCTCTCAGTATTTTGACTGTTTCACCCTCAACACACCTCGGATTTGTACGAAACTTTATACATTAAATCCTAAGACATAGGGTACAACTTTTGTGCCCATGACCCTCGCATATTCTTTAGTATTCACTATCAAAACATTGCTCGAATCCATATTAGAGAAATCGAAGATTTCTGAAAGGGGTACCCCTTTGGTGAATTGGAGATTTCCCTAATTTCTCCGAAATGTATTACCCTCGTGTTCAACTCGTTCGATATTTTTCCCCAAGAGATCTCATGGGTAAATGAATATATTGGAGTCGAAACAGAGACTTAAGTCAACATTTCAAAAAAAATTCCCCTTTTTGATGGCAATTTTCGCAAGTTTTTTCCTTATATTCGTACATCTCTCAGTATTTTGACTGTTTCACCCTCAACACACCTCGGATTTGTACGAAACTTTATACATTAAATCCTAAGACATAGGGTACAAATTTTGTGCCCATGACCCTCGCATATTCTTTAGTATTCACTATCAAAACATTGCTCGAATCCATATTAGAGAAATCGAAGATTTCTGAAAGGGGTACCCCTTTGGTGAATTGGAGATTTCCCTAATTTCTCCGAAATGTATTACCCCCGTGTTCAACTCGTTCGATATTTTTCCCCAAGAGATCTCATGGGTAAATGAATATATTGGAGTCGAAACGGAGACTTAAGTCAACATTTCAAAAAAAATTCCCCTTTTTGATGGCAATTTTCGCAAGTTTTTTCCTTATATTCGTACATCTCTCAGTATTTTGACTTTTTCACCCTCAACACACCTCGGATTTGTACGATACTTTAAACATTAAATCCTAAGACATAGGGCTACAGGTTTTGTGCCCATGACCCTCGTATATTCTTTAGTATTCACTATCAAGACATTGCTCGAATCCATATTAGAGAAATCGAAGATTTCTGAAAGGGCTACCCCTTTGGTGAATTGGAGATTTCCCTAATTTCTCCGAAATGTATTACCCTCGTGTTCAACTCATTCGATATTTTTCCCCAAGAGATCTCATGGGTAAATGAATATATTGGAGTCGAAACGGAGACTTAAGTCAACATTTCAAAAAAAATTCCCCTTTTTGATGGCAATTTTCGCAAGTTTTTTCCTTATATTCGTACATCTCTCAGTATTTTGACTGTTTCACCCTCAACACACCTAGGATTCGTACGAAACTTTACACATAGAACCTTAAGACATAGGGCTACAACTTTTGTGCCCATAACCCTAGCATATTCTTTAGTATTCACTATCAAAACATTGCTTTACTTCATATTAGAGAAATCGAAGATTTCTGAAAGGGGTACCCCTTTGGTGAATTGGAGATTTCCCTAATTTCTCCGAAATGTATTACCCCCGTGTTCAACTCGTTCGATATTTTTCCCCAAGAGATCTCATGGGTTAATGAATATATTGGAGTCGAAACGGAGACTTAAGTCAACATTTCAAAAAAAATTCCCTTTTTGATGGCAATTTTCGCAAGTTTTTTCCTTATATTCGTACATCTCTCAGTATTTTGACTGTTTCACCCTCAACACACCTCGGATTTGTACGAAACTTTATAAAATAAATCCTAAGACATAGGGCCACAACTTTTGTGCCGATGACCCTCGCATATTCTTTAGTATTCACTATGAAAACATTGCTCGAATCCATATTAGAGAAATCGAAGATTTCTGATAGGGCTACCCCTTTGGTGAATTGGAGATTTCACTAATTTCTCCGAAATGTATTACCCCCGTGTTCAACTCGTTCGATATTTTTCCCCAAGAGATCTCATGGGTAAATGAATATATTGGAGTCGAAACGGAGACTTAAGTCAACATTTCAAAAAAAATTCCCCTTTTTGATGGCAATTTTCGCAAGTTTTTTCCTTATATTCGTACATCTCTCAGTATTTTGACTGTTTCACCCTCAACACACCTCGGATTTGTACGAAAATTTATACATAGAACCCTAAGACACATGCCTACAACTTTTGTGCCCATGACCGTCGCATATTCTTTAGTATTCACTATCAAATCATTGCTCGAATCCATATTTGAGAAATCGAAGATTTCTGAAAGGGGTACCCCTTTGGTGAATTGGAGATTTCACTAATTTCTCCGAAATGTATTACCCCCGTGTTCAACTCGTTCGATATATTTCCCCAACAGATCTCATGGGTAAATGAATATATTGGAGTCGAAACAGAGACTTAAGTCAACATTTCAAAAAAAATTCCCCTTTTTGATGGCAATTTTCGCAAGTTTTTTCCTTATATTCGTACATCTCTCAGTATTTTGACTGTTTCACCCTCAACACACCTCGGATTTGTACGAAACTTTATACATTAAATCCTAAGACATAGGGTACAACTTTTGTGCCCATGACCCTCGCATATTCTTTAGTATTCACTATCAAAACATTGCTCGAATCCATATTAGAGAAATCGAAGATTTCTGAAAGGGGTACCCCTTTGGTGAATTGGAGATTTCCCTAATTTCTCCGAAATGTATTACCCTCGTGTTCAACTCGTTCGATATTTTTCCCCAAGAGATCTCATGGGTAAATGAATATATTGGAGTCGAAACGGAGACTTAAGTCAACATTTCAAAAAAAATTCCCCTTTTTGATGGCAATTTTCGCAAGTTTTTTCCTTATATTCGTACATCTCCCAGTATTTTGACTGTTTCATCGTCAACACACCTCGGATTTGTACGAAAATTTATACATAGAACCCTAAGACACAGGCCTACAACTTTTGTGCCCATGACCGTCGCATATTCTTTAGTATTCACTATCAAATCATTGCTCGAATCCATATTAGAGAAATCGAAGATTTCTGAAAGGGCTACCCCTTTGGTGAATTGGAGATTTCCCTAATTTCTCCGAAATGTATTACCCTCGTGTTCAACTCATTCGATATTTTTCCCCAAGAGATCTCATGGGTAAATGAATATATTGGAGTCGAAACGGAGACTTAAGTCAACATTTCAAAAAAAATTCCCCTTTTTGATGGCAATTTTCGCAAGTTTTTTCCTTATATTCGTACATCTCTCAGTATTTTGACTGTTTCACCCTCAACACACCTAGGATTCGTACGAAACTTTATACATAGAACCTTAAGACATAGGGCTACAACTTATGTGCCCATAACCCTAGCATATTCTTTAGTATTCACTATCAAAACATTGCTCGAATCCATTTTAGAGAAATCGAAGATTTCTGAAAGGGGTACCCCTTTGGGGAATTGCAGATGTCACTAATTTCTCCGAAATGTATTAGCCTCGTGTTCAACTCGTTGGATATTTTTCCCAAAGAGATCTCATGGGTAAATGAATATATTGGAGTCGAAACGGAGACTTAAGTCAACATTTCTAAAAAAATTCCCCTTTTAGATGGCAATTTTCGCAAGTTTTTTCCTTATATTCGTACATCTCTCAGTATTTTGACTGTTTCACCCTCAACACACCTCGGATTTGTATGAAACTTTATACATAGAACCCTAAGACATAGGCCTACAACTTTTGTGCCCATGACCCTCGCATATTCTTTAGTATTCACTATCAAAAAATTTCTCGAATCCATATTAGAGAAATCGAAGATTTCTGAAAGGGGTACCCCTTTGGTGAATTGGAGATTTCACTAATTTCTCCGAAATGTATTACCCCCGTGTTCAACTCGTTCGATATATTTCCCCAACAGATCTCATGGGTAAATGAATATATTGGAGTCGAAACGGAGACTTAAGTCAACATTTCAAAAAAAATTCCCCTTTTTGATGGCAATTTTCGAAAGTTTTTTCCTTATATTCGTACATCTCTCAGTATTTTGACTGTTTCACCCTCAACACACCTCGGATTTGTACGAAACTTTATACATTAAATCCTAAGACATAGGGTACAACTTTTGTGCCCATGACCCTCGCATATTCTTTAGTATTCACTATCAAAACATTGCACGAATCCATATTAGAGAAATCGAAGATTTCTGAAAGGGGTACCCCTTTGGTGAATTGGAGATTTCCCTAATTTCTCCGAAATGTATTACCCTCGTGTTCAACTCGTTCGATATTTTTCCCCAAGAGATCTCATGGGTAAATGAATATATTGGAGTCGAAACGGAGACTTAAGTCAACATTTCAAAAAAAATTCCCTTTTTGATGGCAATTTTCGAAAGTTTTTTCCTTATATTCGTATATCTCTCAGTATTTTCTCTGTTTCACCCTCAACACACCTCGGATTCGTACGAAACTTTATACATAGAACCCTAAGACATAGGCCTACAACTTTTGTGCCCATGACCCTCGCATATTCTTTAGTATTCACTATTAAAACATTGCTCGAATCCATTTTAGAGAAATCGAAGATTTCTGAAAGGGGTACCCCTTTGGGGAATTGCAGATGTCACTAATTTCTCCGAAATGTATTAGCCTCGTGTTCAACTCGTTGGATATTTTTCCCAAAGAGATCTCATGGGTAAATGAATATATTGGAGTCGAAACGGAGACTTAAGTCAACATTTCTAAAAAAATTCCCCTTTTAGATGGCAATTTTCGCAAGTTTTTTCCTTATATTCGTACATCTCTCAGTATTTTGACTGTTTCACCCTCAACACACCTCGGATTTGTATGAAACTTTATACATAGAACCCTAAGACATAGGCCTACAACTTTTGTGCCCATGACCCTCGCATATTCTTTAGTATTCACTATCAAAAAATTTCTCGAATCCATATTAGAGAAATCGAAGATTTCTGAAAGGGGTACCCCTTTGGTGAATTGGAGATTTCACTAATTTCTCCGAAATGTATTACCCCCGTGTTCAACTCGTTCGATATATTTCCCCAACAGATCTCATGGGTAAATGAATATATTGGAGTCGAAACAGAGACTTAAGTCAACATTTCAAAAAAAATTCCCCTTTTTGATGGCAATTTTCGAAAGTTTTTTCCTTATATTCGTACATCTCTCAGTATTTTGACTGTTTCACCCTCAACACACCTCGGATTTGTACGAAACTTTATACATTAAATCCTAAGACATAGGGTACAACTTTTGTGCCCATGACCCTCGCATATTCTTTAGTATTCACTATCAAAACATTGCACGAATCCATATTAGAGAAATCGAAGATTTCTGAAAGGGGTACCCCTTTGGTGAATTGGAGATTTCCCTAATTTCTCCGAAATGTATTACCCTCGTGTTCAACTCGTTCGATATTTTTCCCCAAGAGATCTCATGGGTAAATGAATATATTGGAGTCGAAACGGAGACTTAAGTCAACATTTCAAAAAAAATTCCCTTTTTGATGGCAATTTTCGAAAGTTTTTTCCTTATATTCGTATATCTCTCAGTATTTTGTCTGTTTCACCCTCAACACACCTCGGATTCGTACGAAACTTTATACATAGAACCCTAAGACATAGGCCTACAACTTTTGTGCCCATGACCCTCGCATATTCTTTAGTATTCACTATCAAAACATTGCTCGAATCCATTTTAGAGAAATCGAAGATTTCTGAAAGGGGTACCCCTTTGGGGAATTGCAGATGTCACTAATTTCTCCGAAATGTATTAGCCTCGTGTTCAACTCGTTGGATATTTTTCCCAAAGAGATCTCATGGGTAAATGAATATATTGGAGTCGAAACGGAGACTTAAGTCAACATTTCTAAAAAAATTCCCCTTTTAGATGGCAATTTTCGCAAGTTTTTTCCTTATATTCGTACATCTCTCAGTATTTTGACTGTTTCACCCTCAACACACCTCGGATTTGTATGAAACTTTATACATAGAACCCTAAGACATAGGCCTACAACTTTTGTGCCCATGACCCTCGCATATTCTTTAGTATTCACTATCAAAAAATTTCTCGAATCCATATTAGAGAAATCGAAGATTTCTGAAAGGGGTACCCCTTTGGTGAATTGGAGATTTCACTAATTTCTCCGAAATGTATTACCCCCGTGTTCAACTCGTTCGATATATTTCCCCAACAGATCTCATGGGTAAATGAATATATTGGAGTCGAAACAGAGACTTAAGTCAACATTTCAAAAAAAATTCCCCTTTTTGATGGCAATTTTCGAAAGTTTTTTCCTTATATTCGTACATCTCTCAGTATTTTGACTGTTTCACCCTCAACACACCTCGGATTTGTACGAAACTTTATACATTAAATCCTAAGACATAGGGTACAACTTTTGTGCCCATGACCCTCGCATATTCTTTAGTATTCACTATCAAAACATTGCACGAATCCATATTAGAGAAATCGAAGATTTCTGAAAGGGGTACCCCTTTGGTGAATTGGAGATTTCCCTAATTTCTCCGAAATGTATTACCCTCGTGTTCAACTCGTTCGATATTTTTCCCCAAGAGATCTCATGGGTAAATGAATATATTGGAGTCGAAACGGAGACTTAAGTCAACATTTCAAAAAAAATTCCCTTTTTGATGGCAATTTTCGAAAGTTTTTTCCTTATATTCGTATATCTCTCAGTATTTTGTCTGTTTCACCCTCAACACACCTCGGATTCGTACGAAACTTTATACATAGAACCCTAAGACATAGGCCTACAACTTTTGTGCCCATGACCCTCGCATATTCTTTAGTATTCACTATCAAAACATTGCTCGAATCCATTTTAGAGAAATCGAAGATTTCTGAAAGGGGTACCCCTTTGGGGAATTGCAGATGTCACTAATTTCTCCGAAATGTATTAGCCTCGTGTTCAACTCGTTGGATATTTTTCCCAAAGAGATCTCATGGGTTAATGAATATATTGGAGTCGAAACGGAGACTTAAGTCAACATTTCTAAAAAAATTCCCCTTTTAGATGGCAATTTTCGCAAGTTTTTTCCTTATATTCGTACATCTCTCAGTATTTTGACTGTTTCACCCTCAACACACCTCGGATTTGTATGAAACTTTATACATAGAACCCTAAGACATAGGCCTACAAGTTTTGTGCCCATGACCCTCGCATATTCTTTAGTATTCACTATCAAAAAATTTCTCGAATCCATATTAGAGAAATCGAAGATTTCTGAAAGGGGTACCCCTTTGGTGAATTGGAGATTTCACTAATTTCTCCGAAATGTATTACCCCCGTGTTCAACTCGTTCGATATATTTCCCCAACAGATCTCATGGGTAAATGAATATATTGGAGTCGAAACAGAGACTTAAGTCAACATTTCAAAAAAAATTCCCCTTTTTGATGGCAATTTTCGAAAGTTTTTTCCTTATATTCGTACATCTCTCAGTATTTTGACTGTTTCACCCTCAACACACCTCGGATTTGTACGAAACTTTATACATTAAATCCTAAGACATAGGGTACAACTTTTGTGCCCATGACCCTCGCATATTCTTTAGTATTCACTATCAAAACATTGCACGAATCCATATTAGAGAAATCGAAGATTTCTGAAAGGGGTACCCCTTTGGTGAATTGGAGATTTCCCTAATTTCTCCGAAATGTATTACCCTCGTGTTCAACTCGTTCGATATTTTTCCCCAAGAGATCTCATGGGTAAATGAATATATTGGAGTCGAAACGGAGACTTAAGTCAACATTTCAAAAAAAATTCCCTTTTTGATGGCAATTTTCGAAAGTTTTTTCCTTATATTCGTATATCTCTCAGTATTTTGTCTGTTTCACCCTCAACACACCTCGGATTCGTACGAAACTTTATACATAGAACCCTAAGACATAGGCCTACAACTTTTGTGCCCATGACCCTCGCATATTCTTTAGTATTCACTATCAAAACATTGCTCGAATCCATTTTAGAGAAATCGAAGATTTCTGAAAGGGGTACCCCTTTGGGGAATTGCAGATGTCACTAATTTCTCCGAAATGTATTAGCCTCGTGTTCAACTCGTTGGATATTTTTCCCAAAGAGATCTCATGGGTAAATGAATATATTGGAGTCGAAACGGAGACTTAAGTCAACATTTCTAAAAAAATTCCCCTTTTAGATGGCAATTTTCGCAAGTTTTTTCCTTATATTCGTACATCTCTCAGTATTTTGACTGTTTCACCCTCAACACACCTCGGATTTGTATGAAACTTTATACATAGAACCCTAAGACATAGGCCTACAACTTTTGTGCCCATGACCCTCGCATATTCTTTAGTATTCACTATCAAAAAATTTCTCGAATCCATATTAGAGAAATCGAAGATTTCTGAAAGGGGTACCCCTTTGGTGAATTGGAGATTTCACTAATTTCTCCGAAATGTATTACCCCCGTGTTCAACTCGTTCGATATATTTCCCCAACAGATCTCATGGGTAAATGAATATATTGGAGTCGAAACAGAGACTTAAGTCAACATTTCAAAAAAAATTCCCCTTTTTGATGGCAATTTTCGAAAGTTTTTTCCTTATATTCGTACATCTCTCAGTATTTTGACTGTTTCACCCTCAACACACCTCGGATTTGTACGAAACTTTATACATTAAATCCTAAGACATAGGGTACAACTTTTGTGCCCATGACCCTCGCATATTCTTTAGTATTCACTATCAAAACATTGCACGAATCCATATTAGAGAAATCGAAGATTTCTGAAAGGGGTACCCCTTTGGTGAATTGGAGATTTCCCTAATTTCTCCGAAATGTATTACCCTCGTGTTCAACTCGTTCGATATTTTTCCCCAAGAGATCTCATGGGTAAATGAATATATTGGAGTCGAAACGGAGACTTAAGTCAACATTTCAAAAAAAATTCCCTTTTTGATGGCAATTTTCGAAAGTTTTTTCCTTATATTCGTATATCTCTCAGTATTTTGTCTGTTTCACCCTCAACACACCTCGGATTCGTACGAAACTTTATACATAGAACCCTAAGACATAGGCCTACAACTTTTGTGCCCATGACCCTCGCATATTCTTTAGTATTCACTATCAAAACATTGCTCGAATCCATTTTAGAGAAATCGAAGATTTCTGAAAGGGGTACCCCTTTGGGGAATTGCAGATGTCACTAATTTCTCCGAAATGTATTAGCCTCGTGTTCAACTCGTTGGATATTTTTCCCAAAGAGATCTCATGGGTAAATGAATATATTGGAGTCGAAACGGAGACTTAAGTCAACATTTCTAAAAAAATTCCCCTTTTAGATGGCAATTTTCGCAAGTTTTTTCCTTATATTCGTACATCTCTCAGTATTTTGACTGTTTCACCCTCAACACACCTCGGATTTGTATGAAACTTTATACATAGAACCCTAAGACATAGGCCTACAACTTTTGTGCCCATGACCCTCGCATATTCTTTAGTATTCACTATCAAAAAATTTCTCGAATCCATATTAGAGAAATCGAAGATTTCTGAAAGGGGTACCCCTTTGGTGAATTGGAGATTTCACTAATTTCTCCGAAATGTATTACCCCCGTGTTCAACTCGTTCGATATATTTCCCCAACAGATCTCATGGGTAAATGAATATATTGGAGTCGAAACAGAGACTTAAGTCAACATTTCAAAAAAAATTCCCCTTTTTGATGGCAATTTTCGAAAGTTTTTTCCTTATATTCGTACATCTCTCAGTATTTTGACTGTTTCACCCTCAACACACCTCGGATTTGTACGAAACTTTATACATTAAATCCTAAGACATAGGGTACAACTTTTGTGCCCATGACCCTCGCATATTCTTTAGTATTCACTATCAAAACATTGCACGAATCCATATTAGAGAAATCGAAGATTTCTGAAAGGGGTACCCCTTTGGTGAATTGGAGATTTCCCTAATTTCTCCGAAATGTATTACCCTCGTGTTCAACTCGTTCGATATTTTTCCCCAAGAGATCTCATGGGTAAATGAATATATTGGAGTCGAAACGGAGACTTAAGTCAACATTTCAAAAAAAATTCCCTTTTTGATGGCAATTTTCGAAAGTTTTTTCCTTATATTCGTATATCTCTCAGTATTTTGTCTGTTTCACCCTCAACACACCTCGGATTCGTACGAAACTTTATACATAGAACCCTAAGACATAGGCCTACAACTTTTGTGCCCATGACCCTCGCATATTCTTTAGTATTCACTATCAAAACATTGCTCGAATCCATTTTAGAGAAATCGAAGATTTCTGAAAGGGGTACCCCTTTGGGGAATTGCAGATGTCACTAATTTCTCCGAAATGTATTAGCCTCGTGTTCAACTCGTTGGATATTTTTCCCAAAGAGATCTCATGGGTAAATGAATATATTGGAGTCGAAACGGAGACTTAAGTCAACATTTCTAAAAAAATTCCCCTTTTAGATGGCAATTTTCGCAAGTTTTTTCCTTATATTCGTACATCTCTCAGTATTTTGACTGTTTCACCCTCAACACACCTCGGATTTGTATGAAACTTTATACATAGAACCCTAAGACATAGGCCTACAACTTTTGTGCCCATGACCCTCGCATATTCTTTAGTATTCACTATCAAAAAATTTCTCGAATCCATATTAGAGAAATCGAAGATTTCTGAAAGGGGTACCCCTTTGGTGAATTGGAGATTTCACTAATTTCTCCGAAATGTATTACCCCCGTGTTCAACTCGTTCGATATATTTCCCCAACAGATCTCATGGGTAAATGAATATATTGGAGTCGAAACAGAGACTTAAGTCAACATTTCAAAAAAAATTCCCCTTTTTGATGGCAATTTTCGAAAGTTTTTTCCTTATATTCGTACATCTCTCAGTATTTTGACTGTTTCACCCTCAACACACCTCGGATTTGTACGAAACTTTATACATTAAATCCTAAGACATAGGGTACAACTTTTGTGCCCATGACCCTCGCATATTCTTTAGTATTCACTATCAAAACATTGCACGAATCCATATTAGAGAAATCGAAGATTTCTGAAAGGGGTACCCCTTTGGTGAATTGGAGATTTCCCTAATTTCTCCGAAATGTATTACCCTCGTGTTCAACTCGTTCGATATTTTTCCCCAAGAGATCTCATGGGTAAATGAATATATTGGAGTCGAAACGGAGACTTAAGTCAACATTTCAAAAAAAATTCCCTTTTTGATGGCAATTTTCGAAAGTTTTTTCCTTATATTCGTATATCTCTCAGTATTTTGTCTGTTTCACCCTCAACACACCTCGGATTCGTACGAAACTTTATACATAGAACCCTAAGACATAGGCCTACAACTTTTGTGCCCATGACCCTCGCATATTCTTTAGTATTCACTATCAAAACATTGCTCGAATCCATTTTAGAGAAATCGAAGATTTCTGAAAGGGGTACCCCTTTGGGGAATTGCAGATGTCACTAATTTCTCCGAAATGTATTAGCCTCGTGTTCAACTCGTTGGATATTTTTCCCAAAGAGATCTCATGGGTAAATGAATATATTGGAGTCGAAACGGAGACTTAAGTCAACATTTCTAAAAAAATTCCCCTTTTAGATGGCAATTTTCGCAAGTTTTTTCCTTATATTCGTACATCTCTCAGTATTTTGACTGTTTCACCCTCAACACACCTCGGATTTGTATGAAACTTTATACATAGAACCCTAAGACATAGGCCTACAACTTTTGTGCCCATGACCCTCGCATATTCTTTAGTATTCACTATCAAAAAATTTCTCGAATCCATATTAGAGAAATCGAAGATTTCTGAAAGGGGTACCCCTTTGGTGAATTGGAGATTTCACTAATTTCTCCGAAATGTATTACCCCCGTGTTCAACTCGTTCGATATATTTCCCCAACAGATCTCATGGGTAAATGAATATATTGGAGTCGAAACAGAGACTTAAGTCAACATTTCAAAAAAAATTCCCCTTTTTGATGGCAATTTTCGCAAGTTTTTTCCTTATATTCGTAAATCTCTCAGTATTTTGACTGTTTTCAACCTCAACACACCTCGGATTCGTACGAAACTTTATACATAGAACCCTAAGACATAGGCCTACAAATTTTGTGCCCATGACCCTCGCATATTATTTAGGATTCACTATCAAAACATTGCTCGAATCCATATTAGAGAAATCGAAGATTTCTAAAAGGGGTACCCCTTTGGTGAATTGGAGATTTCACTAATTTCTCCGAAATGTATTACCCTCGTGTTCAACTCGTTCGATATTTTTCCCCAAGAGATCTCATGGGTAAATGAATATATTGGAGTCGAAACGGAGACTTAAGTCAACATTTGAAAAAAAATTCCCCTTTTTGATGGCAATTTTCGCAAGTTTTTTCCTTATTTTCGTACATCTCTCAGTATTTTGACTGTTTCACCCTCAACACACCTCGGATTTGTACGAAACTTTATACATTAAATCCTAAGACATAGGGCTAGAACTTTTGTGCCCATGACCCTCGCATATTCTTTAGTATTCACTATCCAAACATTGCACGGATCCATATTAGAGAAATCGAAGATTTCTGAAAGGGGTACCCCTTTGGTGAATTGGAGATTTCCCTAATTTCTCCGAAATGTATTACCCTCGTGTTCAACTCGTTCGATATTTTTCCCCAAGAGATCTCATGGGTAAATGAATATATTGGAGTCGAAACGGTGACTTAAGTCAACATTTCAAAAAAAATTCCCCTTTTTGATGGCAATTTTCGCAAGTTTTTTCCTTATATTCGTACATCTCTCAGTATTTTGACTGTTTCACCCTCAACACACCTCGGATTTGTACGAAACTTTATAAAATAAATCCTAAGACATAGGGCCATAACTTTTGTGCCCATGACCCTCGCATATTCTTTAGTATTCATTATCAAATCATTGCTCGAATCCATATTAGAGAAATCGAAGATTTCTGAAAGGGGTACCCCTTTAGTGAATTGGAGATTTCCCCAAATTCTCCGAAATGTATTACCCCCGTGTTCAACTCGTTCGATATATTTCCCCAAGAGATCTAATGGGTAAATTAATATATTGGAGTCGAAACGGAGACTTAAGTCAACATTTCAAAAAAAATTCCCCTTTTTGATGGCAATTTTCGCAAGTTTTTTCTTTATATTCGTACATCTATCAGTATTTAGAATGTTTCACTCTCAACACACCTCGAATTTGTACGAAACTTTATACATTAAATCCTAAGACATTGGGCTAGAACTTTTGTGCCCATGACCCTCGCATATTCTTTAGTATTCACTATCAAAACATTGCACGAATCCATATTAGAGAAATCGAAGATTTCTGAAAGGGGTACCCCTTTGGTGAATTGGAGATTTCCCTAATTTCTCCGAAATGTATTACCCCCGTGTTCAACTCGTTCGATATTTTTCCCCAAGAGATCTCATGGGTAAATGAATATATTGGAGTCGAAACGGAGACTTAAGTCAACATTTCAAAAAAAATTCCCCTTTTTGATGGCAATTTTCGCAAGTTTTTTCCTTATATTCGTACATCTCTCAGTATTTTGACTGTTTCACCCTCAACACACCTCGGATTTGTACGAAAATTTATACATAGAACCCTAAGACACAGGCCTACAACTTTTGTGCCAATGACCGTCGCATATTCTTTAGTATTCACTATCAAATCATTGCTCGAATCTATATTTGAGAAATCGAAGATTTCTGAAAGGGGTACCCCTTTGGTGAATTGGAGATTTCACTAATTTCTCCGAAATGTATTACCCCCGTGTTCTACTCGTTCGATATATTTCCCCAACAGATCTCATGGGTAAATGAATATATTGGAGTCGAAACGGAGACTTAAGTCAACATTTCAAAAAAAATTCCCCTTTTTGATGGCAATTTTCGCAAGTTTTTTCCTTATATTCGTACATCTCTCAGTATTTTGACTGTTTCACCCTCAACACACCTAGGATTCGTACGAAACTTTATACATAGAACCTTAAGACATAGGGCTACAACTTTTGTGCCCATAACCCTAGCATATTCTTTAGTATTCACTATCAAAACATTGCTTTACTTCATATTAGAGAAATCGAAGATTTCTGAAAGGGGTACCCCTTTGGTGAATTGGAGATTTCCCTAATTTCTCCGAAATGTATTACCCCCGTGTTCAACTCGTTCGATATTTTTCCCCAAGAGATCTCAAGGGTAAATGAATATATTGGAGTCGAAACGGAGACTTAAGTCAACATTTCAAAAAAATTTCCCCTTTTTGATGGCAATTTTCGCAAGTTTTTTCTTTATATTCGTACATCTATCAGTATTTAGAATGTTTCACTCTCAACACACCTCGGATTTGTACGAAACTTTATACATTAAATCCTAAGACATTGGGCTAGAACTTTTGTGCCCATGACCCTCGCATATTCTTTAGTATTCACTATCAAAACATTGCACGAATCCATATTAGAGAAATCGAAGATTTCTGAAAGGGGTACCCCTTTGGTGAATTGGAGATTTCCCTAATTTCTCCGAAATGTATTACCCCCGTGTTCAACTCGTTCGATATATTTCCCCAAGAGATCTCATGGGTAAATGAATATATTGGAGTCGAAACGGAGACTTAAGTCAACATTTCAAAAAAAATTCCCTTTTTGATGGCAATTTTCGCAAGTTTTTTCCTTATATTCGTACATCTCTCAGTATTTTGACTGTTTCACCCTCAACACACCTCGGATTTGTACGAAACTTTATAAAATAAATCCTAAGACATAGGGCCACAACTTTTGTGCCGATGACCCTCGCATATTCTTTAGTATTCACTATGAAAACATTGCTCGAATCCATATTAGAGAAATCGAAGATTTCTGAAAGGGCTACCCCTTTGGTGAATTGGAGATTTCACTAATTTCTCCGAAATGTATTACCCCCGTGTTCAACTCGTTCGATATTTTTCCCCAAGTGATCTCATGGGTAAATGAATATATTGGAGTCGAAACGGGGAATTAAGTCAACATTTCAAAAAAATTTCCCCTTTTTGATGGCAATTTTCGCAAGTTTTTTCTTTATATTCGTACATCTATCAGTATTTAGAATGTTTCACCCTCAACACACCTCGGATTTGTACGAATCTTTACACATTAAATCCTAAGACATAGGGCTAGAACTTTTGTGCCCATGACCCTCGCATATTCTTTAGTATTCATTATCAAATCATTGCTCGAATCCATATTAGAGAAATCGAAGATTTCTGAAAGGGGTACCCCTTTAGTGAATTGGAGATTTCCCCAAATTCTCCGAAATGTATTACCCCCGTGTTCAACTCGTTCGATATATTTCCCCAAGAGATCTAATGGGTAAATTAATATATTGGAGTCGAAACGGAGACTTAAGTCAACATTTCAAATAAAATTCCCCTTTTTGATGGCAATTTTCGCAAGTTTTTTCTTTATATTCGTACATCTATCAGTATTTAGAATGTTTCACTCTCAACACACCTCGAATTTGTACGAAACTTTATACATTAAATCCTAAGACATTGGGCTAGAACTTTTGTGCCCATGACCCTCGCATATTCTTTAGTATTCACTATCAAAACATTGCACGAATCCATATTAGAGAAATCGAAGATTTCTGAAAGGGGTACCCCTTTGGTGAATTGGAGATTTCCCTAATTTCTCCGAAATGTATTACCCCCGTGTTCAACTCGTTCGATATTTTTCCCCAAGAGATCTCATGGGTAAATGAATATATTGGAGTCGAAACGGAGACTTAAGTCAACATTTCAAAAAAAATTCCCCTTTTTGATGGCAATTTTCGCAAGTTTTTTCCTTATATTCGTACATCTCTCAGTATTTTGACTGTTTCACCCTCAACACACCTCGGATTTGTACGAAAATTTATACATAGAACCCTAAGACACAGGCCTACAACTTTTGTGCCAATGACCGTCGCATATTCTTTAGTATTCACTATCAAATCATTGCTCGAATCTATATTTGAGAAATCGAAGATTTCTGAAAGGGGTACCCCTTTGGTGAATTGGAGATTTCACTAATTTCTCCGAAATGTATTACCCCCGTGTTCTACTCGTTCGATATATTTCCCCAACAGATCTCATGGGTAAATGAATATATTGGAGTCGAAACGGAGACTTAAGTCAACATTTCAAAAAAAATTCCCCTTTTTGATGGCAATTTTCGCAAGTTTTTTCCTTATATTCGTACATCTCTCAGTATTTTGACTGTTTCACCCTCAACACACCTAGGATTCGTACGAAACTTTATACATAGAACCTTAAGACATAGGGCTACAACTTTTGTGCCCATAACCCTAGCATATTCTTTAGTATTCACTATCAAAACATTGCTTTACTTCATATTAGAGAAATCGAAGATTTCTGAAAGGGGTACCCCTTTGGTGAATTGGAGATTTCCCTAATTTCTCCGAAATGTATTACCCCCGTGTTCAACTCGTTCGATATTTTTCCCCAAGAGATCTCAAGGGTAAATGAATATATTGGAGTCGAAACGGAGACTTAAGTCAACATTTCAAAAAAATTTCCCCTTTTTGATGGCAATTTTCGCAAGTTTTTTCTTTATATTCGTACATCTATCAGTATTTAGAATGTTTCACTCTCAACACACCTCGGATTTGTACGAAACTTTATACATTAAATCCTAAGACATTGGGCTAGAACTTTTGTGCCCATGACCCTCGCATATTCTTTAGTATTCACTATCAAAACATTGCACGAATCCATATTAGAGAAATCGAAGATTTCTGAAAGGGGTACCCCTTTGGTGAATTGGAGATTTCCCTAATTTCTCCGAAATGTATTACCCCCGTGTTCAACTCGTTCGATATATTTCCCCAAGAGATCTCATGGGTAAATGAATATATTGGAGTCGAAACGGAGACTTAAGTCAACATTTCAAAAAAAATTCCCTTTTTGATGGCAATTTTCGCAAGTTTTTTCCTTATATTCGTACATCTCTCAGTATTTTGACTGTTTCACCCTCAACACACCTCGGATTTGTACGAAACTTTATAAAATAAATCCTAAGACATAGGGCCACAACTTTTGTGCCGATGACCCTCGCATATTCTTTAGTATTCACTATGAAAACATTGCTCGAATCCATATTAGAGAAATCGAAGATTTCTGAAAGGGCTACCCCTTTGGTGAATTGGAGATTTCACTAATTTCTCCGAAATGTATTACCCCCGTGTTCAACTCGTTCGATATTTTTCCCCAAGTGATCTCATGGGTAAATGAATATATTGGAGTCGAAACGGGGAATTAAGTCAACATTTCAAAAAAATTTCCCCTTTTTGATGGCAATTTTCGCAAGTTTTTTCTTTATATTCGTACATCTATCAGTATTTAGAATGTTTCTCCCTCAACACACCTCGGATTTGTACGAATCTTTACACATTAAATCCTAAGACATAGGGCTAGAACTTTTGTGCCCATGACCCTCGCATATTCTTTAGTATTCATTATCAAATCATTGCTCGAATCCATATTAGAGAAATCGAAGATTTCTGAAAGGGGTACCCCTTTAGTGAATTGGAGATTTCCCCAATTTCTCCGAAATGTATTACCCCCGTGTTCAACTCGTTCGATATATTTCCCCAAGAGATCTCATGGGTAAATGAATATATTGGAGTCGAAACGGAGACTTAAGTCAACATTTCAAAAAAAATTCCTCTTTTTGATGGCAATTTTCGCAAGTTTTTTCCTTATATTCGTACATCTCTCAGTATTTTGACTGTTTCACCCTCAACACACCTCGGATTTGTACGAAACTTTATAAAATAAATCCTAAGACATAGGGCCACAACTTTTGTGCCGATGACCCTCGCATATTCTTTAGTATTCACTATGAAAACATTGCTCGAATCCATATTAGAGAAATCGAAGATTTCTGAAAGGGGTACCCCTTTGGTGAATTGGAGATTTCACTAATTTCTCCGAAATGTATTACCCCCGTGTTCAACTCGTTCGATATATTTCCCCAACAGATCTCATGGGTAAATGAATATATTGGAGTCGAAACAGAGACTTAAGTCAACATTTCAAAAAAAATTCCCCTTTTTGATGGCAATTTTCGCAAGTTTTTTCCTTATATTCGTACATCTCTCAGTATTTTGACTGTTTCACCCTCAACACACCTCGGATTTGTACGAAACTTTATAAAATAAATCCTAAGACATAGGGCCACAACTTTTGTGCCGATGACCCTCGCATATTCTTTAGTATTCACTATGAAAACATTGCTCGAATCCATATTAGAGAAATCGAAGATTTCTGAAAGGGCTACCCCTTTGGTGAATTGGAGATTTCACTAATTTCTCCGAAATGTATTACCCCCGTGTTCAACTCGTTCGATATTTTTCCCCAAGTGATCTCATGGGTAAATGAATATATTGGAGTCGAAACGGAGAATTAAGTCAACATTTCAAAAAAATTTCCCCTTTTTGATGGCAATTTTCGCAAGTTTTTTCTTTATATTCGTACATCTATCAGTATTTAGAATGTTTCACCCTCAACACACCTCAGATTTGTACGAATCTTTATACATTAAATCCTAAGACATAGGGCTAGAACTTTTGTGCCCATGACCCTCGCATATTCTGTAGTATTCATTATCAAATCATTGCTCGAATCCATATTAGAGAAATCGAAAATTTCTGAAAGGGGTACCCCTTTAGTGAATTGGAGATTTCCCTAATTTCTCCGAAATGTATTACCCCCGTGTTCACCTCATTCGATATATTTCCCCAAGAGATCTCATGGGTAAATGAATATATTGGAGTCGAAACGGAGACTTAAGTTAACATTTAAAAAAAAATTCCCCTTTTTGATGGCAATTTTCGCAAGTTTTTTCCTTATATTCGTACATCTCTCACAATTTTGACTGTTTCACCCTCAACACACCTCGAATTTGTACGAAACTTTATACATAGAACCCTAAGACATAGGGCCACAACTTTTGTGCACATGATCCTCGCATATTCTTTAGTATTCACTATCAAAACATTGCTAGAATCCATATTAGAGAAATCGAAGATTTCTGAAAGGGGTACCCCTTTGGTGAATTGGAGATGTCACTAATTTTTCAGAAATGTATTACCCCCGTATTCAACTCGTTGGATATTTTTCCCCAAGAGATCTCATGGGTAAATGAATATATTGGAGTCGAAACGGAGACTTAAGTCAACATTTCAAAAAAAATTCCCTTTTTGATGGCAATTTTCGCAAGTTTTTTCCTTATATTCGTACATCTCTCAGTATTTTGACTGTTTCACCCTCAACACACCTCGGATTCGTACGAAACTTTATACATTAAATCCTAAGACATAGGGCTAGAAATTTTGTGCCCATGACCCTCGCATATTCTTTAGTATTCACTATCAAAACATTGCACGAATCCATATTAGAGAAATCGAAGATTTCTGAAAGGGGTACCCCTTTGGTGAATTGGAGATTTCCCTAATTTCTCCGAAATGTATTACCCCCGTGTTCAACTCGTTCGATATTTTTCCCCAAGAGATCTCATGGGTAAATGAATATATTGGAGTCGAAACGGAGACTTAAGTCAACATTTAAAAAAAAAATCCCCTTTTTGATGGCAATTTTCGCAAGTTTTTTCCTTATATTCGTACATCTCTCAGTATTTTGACTGTTTCACCCTCAACACACCTCGGATTTGTACGAAACTTTATAAAATAAATCCTAAGACATAGGGCCACAACTTTTGTGCCGATGACCCTCGCATATTCTTTAGTATTCACTATGAAAACATTGCTCGAATCCATATTAGAGAAATCGAAGATTTCTGAAAGGGGTACCCCTTTGGTGAATTGGAGATTTCCCCAATTTCTCCGAAATGTATTACCCCCGTGTTCAACACGTTCGATATATTTCCCCAACAGATCTCATGGGTAAATGAATATATTGGAGTCGAAACGGAGACTTAAGTCAACATTTCAAAAAAAATTCCCCTTTTTGATGGCAATTTTCGCAAGTTTTTTCCTTATATTCGTACATCTCTCAGTATTTTGACTGTTTCACCCTCAACACACCTCGGATTTGTACGAAACTTTATAAAATAAATCATAAGACATAGGGCCACAACTTTTGTGCCGATGACCCTCGCATATTCTTTAGTATTCACTATGAAAACATTGCTCGAATCCATATTAGAGAAATCGAAGATTTCTGAAAGGGCTACCCCTTTGGTGAATTGGAGATTTCACTAATTTCTCCGAAATGTATTACCCCCGCGTTCAACTCGTTCGATATTTTTCCCCAAGTGATCTCATGGGTAAATGAATATATTGGAGTCGAAACAGAGACTTAAGTCAACATTTCAAAAAAAATTCCCCTTTTTGATGGCAATTTTCGCAAGTTTTTTCCTTATATTCGTAAATCTCTCAGTATTTTGACTGTTTTCACCCTCAACACACCTCGGATTCGTACGAAACTTTATACATAGAACCCTAAGACATAGGCCTACAAATTTTGTGCCCATGACCCTCACATATTATTTAGGATTCACTAGAAAAACATTGCTCGAATCCATATTAGAGAAATCGAAGATTTCTGAAAGGGGTACCCCTTTGGTGAATTGGAGATTTCACTAATTTCTCCGAAATGTATTACCCTCGTGTTCAACTCGTTAGATATTTTTCCGCAAGGGATCTCATGGGTAAATGAATATATTGGAGTCAAAACGGAGACTTAAGTCAACATTTCAAAAAAAATTCCCCTTTTTGATGGCAATTTTCGCAAGTTTTTTCCTTATATTCGTACATCTCTCAGTATTTTGACTGTTTCACCCTCAACACACCTAGGATTCGTACGAAACTTTATACATAGAACCTTAAGACATAGGGCTAAAACTTTTGTGCCCATAACCCTAGCATATTCTTTAGTATTCACTATCAAAACATTGCTTTACTTCATATTAGAGAAATCGAAGATTTCTGAAAGGGGTACCCCTTTGGTGAATTGGAGATTTCCCTAATTTCTCCGAAATGTATTACCCCCGTGTTCAACTCGTTCGATATTTTTCCCCAAGAGATCTCAAGGGTAAATGAATATATTGGAGTCGAAACGGAGACTTAAGTCAACATTTCAAAAAAATTTCCCCTTTTTGATGGCAATTTTCGCAAGTTTTTTCTTTATATTCGTACATCTATCAGTATTTAGAATGTTTCACTCTCAACACACCTCGGATTTGTACGAAACTTTATACATTAAATCCTAAGACATTGGGCTAGAACTTTTGTGCCCATGACCCTCGCATATTCTTTAGTATTCACTATCAAAACATTGCACGAATCCATATTAGAGAAATCGAAGATTTCTGAAAGGGGTACCCCTTTGGTGAATTGGAGATTTCCCTAATTTCTCCGAAATGTATTACCCCCGTGTTCAACTCGTTCGATATTTTTCCCCAAGAGATCTCATGGGTAAATGAATATATTGGAGTCGAAACGGAGACTTAAGTCAACATTTCAAAAAAAATTCCCTTTTTGATGGCAATTTTCGCAAGTTTTTTCCTTATATTCGTACATCTCTCAGTATTTTGACTGTTTCACCCTCAACACACCTCGGATTTGTACGAAACTTTATAAAATAAATCCTAAGACATAGGGCCACAACTTTTGTGCCGATGACCCTCGCATATTCTTTAGTATTCACTATGAAAACATTGCTCGAATCCATATTAGAGAAATCGAAGATTTCTGAAAGGGGTACCCCTTTGGTGAATTGGAGATTTCACTAATTTCTCCGAAATGTATTACCCCCGTGTTCAACTCGTTCGATATTTTTCCCCAAGAGATCTCATGGGTAAATGAATATATTGGAGTCGAAACGGAGACTTAAGTCAACATTTCAAAAAAAAATCCCCTTTTTGATGGCAATTTTCGCAAGTTTTTTCCTTATATTCGTACATCTCTCAGTATTTTGACTGTTTAACCCTCAACACACCTCGGATTTGTACGAAACTTTATAAAATAAATCCTAAGACATAGGGCCACAACTTTTGTGCCGATGACCCTCGCATATTCTTTAATATTCACTAGGAAAACATTGCTCGAATCCATATTAGAGAAATCGAAGATTTCTGAAAGGGGTACCCCTTTGGTGAATTGGAGATTTCACTAATTTCTCCGAAATGTATTACCCCCGTGTTCAACACGTTCGATATATTTCCCCAACAGATCTCATGGGTAAATGAATATATTGGAGTCGAAACAGAGACTTAAGTCAACATTTCAAAAAAAATTCCCCTTTTTGATGGCAATTTTCGCAAGTTTTTTCCTTATATTCGTACATCTCTCAGTATTTTGACTGTTTCACCCTCAACATACCTCGGATTTGTATGAAACTTTATACATAGAACCCTAAGACATAGGCCTACAACTTTTGTGCCCATGACCCTCGCATATTCTTTAGTATTCACTATCAAATCATTGCTCGAATCCATATTAGAGAAATCGAAGATTTCTGAAAGGGGTACCCCTTTGGTGAATTGGAGATTTCACTAATTTCTCCGAAATGTATTACCCCCGTGTTCAACTCGTTCGATATATTTCCCCAACAGATCTCATGGGTAAATGAATATATTGGAGTCGAAACAGAGACTTAAGTCAACATTTCAAAAAAAATTCCCCTTTTTGATGGCAATTTTAGCAAGTTTTTTCCTTATATTCGTAAATCTCTCAGTATTTTGACTGTTTTCACCCTCAACACACCTCGGATTCGTACGAAAATTTATACATAGAACCCTAAGACATAGGCCTACAAATTTTGTGCCCATGACCCTCGCATATTATTTAGGATTCACTAGCAAAACATTGCTCGAATCCATATTAGAGAAATCGGAGATTTCTGAAAGGGGTACCCCTTTGGTGAATTGGAGATTTCACTAATTTCTCCGAAATGTATTACCCTCGTGTTCAACTCGTTAGATATTTTTCCGCAAGGGATCTCATGGGTAAATGAATATATTGGAGTCGAAACGGAGACTTAAGTCAACATTTCAAAAAAAATTCCCCTTTTTGATGGCAATTTTCGCAAGTTTTTTCCTTATATTCGTACATCTCTCAGTATTTTGACTGTTTCACCCTCAACACACCTAGGATTCGTACGAAACTTTATACATAGAACCTTAAGACATAGGGCTACAACTTTTGTGCCCATAACCCTAGCATATTCTTTAGTATTCACTATCAAAACATTGCTTTACTTCATATTAGAGAAATCGAAGATTTCTGAAAGGGGTACCCCTTTGGTGAATTGGAGATTTCCCTAATTTCTCCGAAATGTATTACCCCCGTGTTCAACTCGTTCGATATTTTTCCCCAAGAGATCTCAAGGGTAAATGAATATATTGGAGTCGAAACGGAGACTTAAGTCAACATTTCAAAAAAATTTCCCCTTTTTGATGGCAATTTTCGCAAGTTTTTTCTTTATATTCGTACATCTATCAGTATTTAGAATGTTTCACCCTCAACACACCTCGGATTTGTACGAATCTTTACACATTAAATCCTAAGACATAGGGCTAGAACTTTTGTGCCCATGACCCTCGCATATTCTTTAGTATTCATTATCAAATCATTGCTCGAATCCATATTAGAGAAATCGAAGATTTCTGAAAGGGGTACCCCTTTGGTGAATTGGAGATTTCCCTAATTTCTCCGAAATGTATTACCCCCGTGTTCAACTCGTTCGATATTTTTCCCCAAGAGATCTCAAGGGTAAATGAATATATTGGAGTCGAAACGGAGACTTAAGTCAACATTTCAAAAAAATTTCCCCTTTTTGATGGCAATTTTCGCAAGTTTTTTCTTTATATTCGTACATCTATCAGTATTTAGAATGTTTCACTCTCAACACACCTCGGATTTGTACGAAACTTTATACATTAAATCCTAAGACATTGGGCTAGAACTTTTGTGCCCATGACCCTCGCATATTCTTTAGTATTCACTATCAAAACATTGCACGAATCCATATTAGAGAAATCGAAGATTTCTGAAAGGGGTACCCCTTTGGTGAATTGGAGATTTCCCTAATTTCTCCGAAATGTATTACCCCCGTGTTCAACTCGTTCGATATATTTCCCCAACAGATCTCATGGGTAAATGAATATATTGGAGTCGAAACAGAGACTTAAGTCAACATTTCAAAAAAAATTCCCCTTTTTGATGGCAATTTTAGCAAGTTTTTTCCTTATATTCGTAAATCTCTCAGTATTTTGACTGTTTTCACCCTCAACACACCTCGGATTCGTACGAAACTTTATACATAGAACCCTAAGACATAGGCCTACAAATTTTGTGCCCATGACCCTCGCATATTATTTAGGATTCACTAGCAAAACATTGCTCGAATCCATATTAGAGAAATCGGAGATTTCTGAAAGGGGTACCCCTTTGGTGAATTGGAGATTTCACTAATTTCTCCGAAATGTATTACCCTCGTGTTCAACTCGTTAGATATTTTTCCGCAAGGGATCTCATGGGTAAATGAATATATTGGAGTCGAAACGGAGACTTAAGTCAACATTTCAAAAAAAATTCCCCTTTTTGATGGCAATTTTCGCAAGTTTTTTCCTTATATTCGTACATCTCTCAGTATTTTGACTGTTTCACCCTCAACACACCTCGGATTTGTACGAAACTTTATAAAATAAATCCTAAGACATAGGGCCATAACTTTTGTGCCGATGACCCTCGCATATTCTTTAGTATTCACTATGAAAACATTGCTCGAATCCATATTAGAGAAATCGAAGATTTCTGAAAGGGCTACCCCTTTGGTGAATTGGAGATTTCACTAATTTCTCCGAAATGTATTACCCCCGTGTTCAACTCGTTCGATATTTTTCCCCAAGTGATCTCATGGGTAAATGAATATATTGGAGTCGAAACGGAGAATTAAGTCAACATTTCAAAAAAATTTCCCCTTTTTGATGGCAATTTTCGCAAGTTTTTTCTTTATATTCGTACATCTATCAGTATTTAGAATGTTTCACCCTCAACACACCTCGGATTTGTACGAATCTTTACACATTAAATCCTAAGACATAGGGCTAGAACTTTTGTGCCCATGACCCTGGCATATTCTTTAGTATTCATTATCAAATCATTGCTCGAATCCATATTAGAGAAATCGAAGATTTCTGAAAGGGGTACCCCTTTAGTGAATTGGAGATTTCCCCAAATTCTCCGAAATGTATTACCCCCGTGTTCAACTCGTTCGATATATTTCCCCAAGAGATCTAATGGGTAAATTAATATATTGGAGTCGAAACGGAGACTTAAGTCAACATTTCAAAAAAAATTCCCCTTTTTGATGGCAATTTTCGCAAGTTTTTTCTTTATATTCGTACATCTATCAGTATTTAGAATGTTTCACTCTCAACACACCTCGAATTTGTACGAAACTTTATACATTAAATCCTAAGACATTGGGCTAGAACTTTTGTGCCCATGACCCTCGCATATTCTTTAGTATTCACTATCAAAACATTGCACGAATCCATATTAGAGAAATCGAAGATTTCTGAAAGGGGTACCCCTTTGGTGAATTGGAGATTTCCCTAATTTCTCCGAAATGTATTACCCCCGTGTTCAACTCGTTCGATATTTTTCCCCAAGAGATCTCATGGGTAAATGAATATATTGGAGTCGAAACGGAGACTTAAGTCAACATTTCAAAAAAAATTCCCCTTTTTGATGGCAATTTTCGCAAGTTTTTTCCTTATATTCGTACATCTCTCAGTATTTTGACTGTTTCACCCTCAACACACCTCGGATTTGTACGAAAATTTATACATAGAACCCTAAGACACAGGCCTACAACTTTTGTGCCAATGACCGTCGCATATTCTTTAGTATTCACTATCAAATCATTGCTCGAATCTATATTTGAGAAATCGAAGATTTCTGAAAGGGGTACCCCTTTGGTGAATTGGAGATTTCACTAATTTCTCCGAAATGTATTACCCCCGTGTTCTACTCGTTCGATATATTTCCCCAACAGATCTCATGGGTAAATGAATATATTGGAGTCGAAACGGAGACTTAAGTCAACATTTCAAAAAAAATTCCCCTTTTTGATGGCAATTTTAGCAAGTTTTTTCCTTATATTCGTAAATCTCTCAGTATTTTGACTGTTTTCACCCTCAACACACCTCGGATTCGTACGAAACTTTATACATAGAACCCTAAGACATAGGCCTACAAATTTTGTGCCCATGACCCTCGCATATTATTTAGGATTCACTAGCAAAACATTGCTCGAATCCATATTAGAGAAATCGGAGATTTCTGAAAGGGGTACCCCTTTGGTGAATTGGAGATTTCACTAATTTCTCCGAAATGTATTACCCTCGTGTTCAACTCGTTAGATATTTTTCCGCAAGGGATCTCATGGGTAAATGAATATATTGGAGTCGAAACGGAGACTTAAGTCAACATTTCAAAAAAAATTCCCCTTTTTGATGGCAATTTTCGCAAGTTTTTTCCTTATATTCGTACATCTCTCAGTATTTTGACTGTTTCACCCTCAACACACCTCGGATTTGTACGAAACTTTATAAAATAAATCCTAAGACATAGGGCCATAACTTTTGTGCCGATGACCCTCGCATATTCTTTAGTATTCACTATGAAAACATTGCTCGAATCCATATTAGAGAAATCGAAGATTTCTGAAAGGGCTACCCCTTTGGTGAATTGGAGATTTCACTAATTTCTCCGAAATGTATTACCCCCGTGTTCAACTCGTTCGATATTTTTCCCCAAGTGATCTCATGGGTAAATGAATATATTGGAGTCGAAACGGAGAATTAAGTCAACATTTCAAAAAAATTTCCCCTTTTTGATGGCAATTTTCGCAAGTTTTTTCTTTATATTCGTACATCTATCAGTATTTAGAATGTTTCACCCTCAACACACCTCGGATTTGTACGAATCTTTACACATTAAATCCTAAGACATAGGGCTAGAACTTTTGTGCCCATGACCCTGGCATATTCTTTAGTATTCATTATCAAATCATTGCTCGAATCCATATTAGAGAAATCGAAGATTTCTGAAAGGGGTACCCCTTTAGTGAATTGGAGATTTCCCCAAATTCTCCGAAATGTATTACCCCCGTGTTCAACTCGTTCGATATATTTCCCCAAGAGATCTAATGGGTAAATTAATATATTGGAGTCGAAACGGAGACTTAAGTCAACATTTCAAAAAAAATTCCCCTTTTTGATGGCAATTTTCGCAAGTTTTTTCTTTATATTCGTACATCTATCAGTATTTAGAATGTTTCACTCTCAACACACCTCGAATTTGTACGAAACTTTATACATTAAATCCTAAGACATTGGGCTAGAACTTTTGTGCCCATGACCCTCGCATATTCTTTAGTATTCACTATCAAAACATTGCACGAATCCATATTAGAGAAATCGAAGATTTCTGAAAGGGGTACCCCTTTGGTGAATTGGAGATTTCCCTAATTTCTCCGAAATGTATTACCCCCGTGTTCAACTCGTTCGATATTTTTCCCCAAGAGATCTCATGGGTAAATGAATATATTGGAGTCGAAACGGAGACTTAAGTCAACATTTCAAAAAAAATTCCCCTTTTTGATGGCAATTTTCGCAAGTTTTTTCCTTATATTCGTACATCTCTCAGTATTTTGACTGTTTCACCCTCAACACACCTCGGATTTGTACGAAAATTTATACATAGAACCCTAAGACACAGGCCTACAACTTTTGTGCCAATGACCGTCGCATATTCTTTAGTATTCACTATCAAATCATTGCTCGAATCTATATTTGAGAAATCGAAGATTTCTGAAAGGGGTACCCCTTTGGTGAATTGGAGATTTCACTAATTTCTCCGAAATGTATTACCCCCGTGTTCTACTCGTTCGATATATTTCCCCAACAGATCTCATGGGTAAATGAATATATTGGAGTCGAAACGGAGACTTAAGTCAACATTTCAAAAAAAATTCCCCTTTTTGATGGCAATTTTCGCAAGTTTTTTCCTTATATTCGTACATCTCTCAGTATTTTGACTGTTTCACCCTCAACACACCTAGGATTCGTACGAAACTTTATACATAGAACCTTAAGACATAGGGCTACAACTTTTGTGCCCATAACCCTAGCATATTCTTTAGTATTCACTATCAAAACATTGCTTTACTTCATATTAGAGAAATCGAAGATTTCTGAAAGGGGTACCCCTTTGGTGAATTGGAGATTTCCCTAATTTCTCCGAAATGTATTACCCCCGTGTTCAACTCGTTCGATATTTTTCCCCAAGAGATCTCAAGGGTAAATGAATATATTGGAGTCGAAACGGAGACTTAAGTCAACATTTCAAAAAAAATTCCCCTTTTTGATGGCAATTTTCGCAAGTTTTTTCTTTATATTCGTACATCTATCAGTATTTAGAATGTTTCACTCTCAACACACCTCGGATTTGTACGAAACTTTATACATTAAATCCTAAGACATTGGGCTAGAACTTTTGTGCCCATGACCCTCGCATATTCTTTAGTATTCACTATCAAAACATTGCACGAATCCATATTAGAGAAATCGAAGATTTCTGAAAGGGGTACCCCTTTGGTGAATTGGAGATTTCCCTAATTTCTCCGAAATGTATTACCCCCGTGTTCAACTCGTTCGATATATTTCCCCAAGAGATCTCATGGGTAAATGAATATATTGGAGTCGAAACGGAGACTTAAGTCAACATTTCAAAAAAAATTCCCTTTTTGATGGCAATTTTCGCAAGTTTTTTCCTTATATTCGTACATCTCTCAGTATTTTGACTGTTTGAC
The DNA here is from genome assembly GCF_963169125.1 of Humulus lupulus. Taxonomy (NCBI): domain Eukaryota; kingdom Viridiplantae; phylum Streptophyta; class Magnoliopsida; order Rosales; family Cannabaceae; genus Humulus; species Humulus lupulus. The sequence continues at coordinate 1,671,297 of NC_084794.1, read as the reverse complement.
CCTCAACACACCTCGGATTTGTACGAAACTTTATAAAATAAATCCTAAGACATAGGGCCACAACTTTTGTGCCGATGACCCTCGCATATTCTTTAGTATTCACTATGAAAACATTGCTCGAATCCATATTAGAGAAATCGAAGATTTCTGAAAGGGCTACCCCTTTGGTGAATTGGAGATTTCACTAATTTCTCCGAAATGTATTACCCCCGTGTTCAACTCGTTCGATATTTTTCCCCAAGTGATCTCATGGGTAAATGAATATATTGGAGTCGAAACGGGGAATTAAGTCAACATTTCAAAAAAATTTCCCCTTTTTGATGGCAATTTTCGCAAGTTTTTTCTTTATATTCGTACATCTATCAGTATTTAGAATGTTTCACCCTCAACACACCTCGGATTTGTACGAATCTTTACACATTAAATCCTAAGACATAGGGCTAGAACTTTTGTGCCCATGACCCTCGCATATTCTTTAGTATTCATTATCAAATCATTGCTCGAATCCATATTAGAGAAATCGAAGATTTCTGAAAGGGGTACCCCTTTAGTGAATTGGAGATTTCCCCAAATTCTCCGAAATGTATTACCCCCGTGTTCAACTCGTTCGATATATTTCCCCAAGAGATCTAATGGGTAAATTAATATATTGGAGTCGAAACGGAGACTTAAGTCAACATTTCAAAAAAAATTCCCCTTTTTGATGGCAATTTTCGCAAGTTTTTTCTTTATATTCGTACATCTATCAGTATTTAGAATGTTTCACTCTCAACACACCTCGAATTTGTACGAAACTTTATACATTAAATCCTAAGACATTGGGCTAGAACTTTTGTGCCCATGACCCTCGCATATTCTTTAGTATTCACTATCAAAACATTGCACGAATCCATATTAGAGAAATCGAAGATTTCTGAAAGGGGTACCCCTTTGGTGAATTGGAGATTTCCCTAATTTCTCCGAAATGTATTACCCCCGTGTTCAACTCGTTCGATATTTTTCCCCAAGAGATCTCATGGGTAAATGAATATATTGGAGTCGAAACGGAGACTTAAGTCAACATTTCAAAAAAAATTCCCCTTTTTGATGGCAATTTTCGCAAGTTTTTTCCTTATATTCGTACATCTCTCAGTATTTTGACTGTTTCACCCTCAACACACCTCGGATTTGTACGAAAATTTATACATAGAACCCTAAGACACAGGCCTACAACTTTTGTGCCAATGACCGTCGCATATTCTTTAGTATTCACTATCAAATCATTGCTCGAATCTATATTTGAGAAATCGAAGATTTCTGAAAGGGGTACCCCTTTGGTGAATTGGAGATTTCACTAATTTCTCCGAAATGTATTACCCCCGTGTTCTACTCGTTCGATATATTTCCCCAACAGATCTCATGGGTAAATGAATATATTGGAGTCGAAACGGAGACTTAAGTCAACATTTCAAAAAAAATTCCCCTTTTTGATGGCAATTTTCGCAAGTTTTTTCCTTATATTCGTACATCTCTCAGTATTTTGACTGTTTCACCCTCAACACACCTAGGATTCGTACGAAACTTTATACATAGAACCTTAAGACATAGGGCTACAACTTTTGTGCCCATAACCCTAGCATATTCTTTAGTATTCACTATCAAAACATTGCTTTACTTCATATTAGAGAAATCGAAGATTTCTGAAAGGGGTACCCCTTTGGTGAATTGGAGATTTCCCTAATTTCTCCGAAATGTATTACCCCCGTGTTCAACTCGTTCGATATTTTTCCCCAAGAGATCTCAAGGGTAAATGAATATATTGGAGTCGAAACGGAGACTTAAGTCAACATTTCAAAAAAATTTCCCCTTTTTGATGGCAATTTTCGCAAGTTTTTTCTTTATATTCGTACATCTATCAGTATTTAGAATGTTTCACTCTCAACACACCTCGGATTTGTACGAAACTTTATACATTAAATCCTAAGACATTGGGCAAGAACTTTTGTGCCCATGACCCTCGCATATTCTTTAGTATTCACTATCAAAACATTGCACGAATCCATATTAGAGAAATCGAAGATTTCTGAAAGGGGTACCCCTTTGGTGAATTGGAGATTTCCCTAATTTCTCCGAAATGTATTACCCCCGTGTTCAACTCGTTCGATATATTTCCCCAAGAGATCTCATGGGTAAATGAATATATTGGAGTCGAAACGGAGACTTAAGTCAACATTTCAAAAAAAATTCCCTTTTTGATGGCAATTTTCGCAAGTTTTTTCCTTATATTCGTACATCTCTCAGTATTTTGACTGTTTCACCCTCAACACACCTCGGATTTGTACGAAACTTTATAAAATAAATCCTAAGACATAGGGCCACAACTTTTGTGCCGATGACCCTCGCATATTCTTTAGTATTCACTATGAAAACATTGCTCGAATCCATATTAGAGAAATCGAAGATTTCTGAAAGGGCTACCCCTTTGGTGAATTGGAGATTTCACTAATTTCTCCGAAATGTATTACCCCCGTGTTCAACTTGTTCGATATTTTTCCCCAAGTGATCTCATGGGTAAATGAATATATTGGAGTCGAAACGGGGAATTAAGTCAACATTTCAAAAAAATTTCCCCTTTTTGATGGCAATTTTCGCAAGTTTTTTCTTTATATTCGTACATCTATCAGTATTTAGAATGTTTCTCCCTCAACACACCTCGGATTTGTACGAATCTTTACACATTAAATCCTAAGACATAGGGCTAGAACTTTTGTGCCCATGACCCTCGCATATTCTTTAGTATTCATTATCAAATCATTGCTCGAATCCATATTAGAGAAATCGAAGATTTCTGAAAGGGGTACCCCTTTAGTGAATTGGAGATTTCCCCAATTTCTCCGAAATGTATTACCCCCGTGTTCAACTCGTTCGATATATTTCCCCAAGAGATCTCATGGGTAAATGAATATATTGGAGTCGAAACGGAGACTTAAGTCAACATTTCAAAAAAAATTCCTCTTTTTGATGGCAATTTTCGCAAGTTTTTTCCTTATATTCGTACATCTCTCAGTATTTTGACTGTTTCACCCTCAACACACCTCGGATTTGTACGAAACTTTATAAAATAAATCCTAAGACATAGGGCCACAACTTTTGTGCCGATGACCCTCGCATATTCTTTAGTATTCACTATGAAAACATTGCTCGAATCCATATTAGAGAAATCGAAGATTTCTGAAAGGGGTACCCCTTTGGTGAATTGGAGATTTCACTAATTTCTCCGAAATGTATTACCCCCGTGTTCAACTCGTTCGATATATTTCCCCAACAGATCTCATGGGTAAATGAATATATTGGAGTCGAAACAGAGACTTAAGTCAACATTTCAAAAAAAATTCCCCTTTTTGATGGCAATTTTCGCAAGTTTTTTCCTTATATTCGTACATCTCTCAGTATTTTGACTGTTTCACCCTCAACACACCTCGGATTTGTACGAAACTTTATAAAATAAATCCTAAGACATAGGGCCACAACTTTTGTGCCGATGACCCTCGCATATTCTTTAGTATTCACTATGAAAACATTGCTCGAATCCATATTAGAGAAATCGAAGATTTCTGAAAGGGCTACCCCTTTGGTGAATTGGAGATTTCACTAATTTCTCCGAAATGTATTACCCCCGTGTTCAACTCGTTCGATATTTTTCCCCAAGTGATCTCATGGGTAAATGAATATATTGGAGTCGAAACGGAGAATTAAGTCAACATTTCAAAAAAATTTCCCCTTTTTGATGGCAATTTTCGCAAGTTTTTTCTTTATATTCGTACATCTATCAGTATTTAGAATGTTTCACCCTCAACACACCTCAGATTTGTACGAATCTTTATACATTAAATCCTAAGACATAGGGCTAGAACTTTTGTGCCCATGACCCTCGCATATTCTTTAGTATTCATTATCAAATCATTGCTCGAATCCATATTAGAGAAATCGAAAATTTCTGAAAGGGGTACCCCTTTAGTGAATTGGAGATTTCCCTAATTTCTCCGAAATGTATTACCCCCGTGTTCACCTCATTCGATATATTTCCCCAAGAGATCTCATGGGTAAATGAATATATTGGAGTCGAAACGGAGACTTAAGTTAACATTTAAAAAAAAATTCCCCTTTTTGATGGCAATTTTCGCAAGTTTTTTCCTTATATTCGTACATCTCTCACAATTTTGACTGTTTCACCCTCAACACACCTCGAATTTGTACGAAACTTTATACATAGAACCCTAAGACATAGGGCCACAACTTTTGTGCACATGATCCTCGCATATTCTTTAGTATTCACTATCAAAACATTGCTAGAATCCATATTAGAGAAATCGAAGATTTCTGAAAGGGGTACCCCTTTGGTGAATTGGAGATGTCACTAATTTTTCAGAAATGTATTACCCCCGTATTCAACTCGTTGGATATTTTTCCCCAAGAGATCTCATGGGTAAATGAATATATTGGAGTCGAAACGGAGACTTAAGTCAACATTTCAAAAAAAATTCCCTTTTTGATGGCAATTTTCGCAAGTTTTTTCCTTATATTCGTACATCTCTCAGTATTTTGACTGTTTCACCCTCAACACACCTCGGATTCGTACGAAACTTTATACATTAAATCCTAAGACATAGGGCTAGAAATTTTGTGCCCATGACCCTCGCATATTCTTTAGTATTCACTATCAAAACATTGCACGAATCCATATTAGAGAAATCGAAGATTTCTGAAAGGGGTACCCCTTTGGTGAATTGGAGATTTCCCTAATTTCTCCGAAATGTATTACCCCCGTGTTCAACTCGTTCGATATTTTTCCCCAAGAGATCTCATGGGTAAATGAATATATTGGAGTCGAAACGGAGACTTAAGTCAACATTTCAAAAAAAAATCCCCTTTTTGATGGCAATTTTCGCAAGTTTTTTCCTTATATTCGTACATCTCTCAGTATTTTGACTGTTTCACCCTCAACACACCTCGGATTTGTACGAAACTTTATAAAATAAATCCTAAGACATAGGGCCACAACTTTTGTGCCGATGACCCTCGCATATTCTTTAGTATTCACTATGAAAACATTGCTCGAATCCATATTAGAGAAATCGAAGATTTCTGAAAGGGGTACCCCTTTGGTGAATTGGAGATTTCCCCAATTTCTCCGAAATGTATTACCCCCGTGTTCAACACGTTCGATATATTTCCCCAACAGATCTCATGGGTAAATGAATATATTGGAGTCGAAACGGAGACTTAAGTCAACATTTCAAAAAAAATTCCCCTTTTTGATGGCAATTTTCGCAAGTTTTTTCCTTATATTCGTACATCTCTCAAAATTTTGACTGTTTCACCCTCAACACACCTCGGATTTGTACGAAACTTTATAAAATAAATCATAAGACATAGGGCCACAACTTTTGTGCCGATGACCCTCGCATATTCTTTAGTATTCACTATGAAAACATTGCTCGAATCCATATTAGAGAAATCGAAGATTTCTGAAAGGGCTACCCCTTTGGTGAATTGGAGATTTCACTAATTTCTCCGAAATGTATTACCCCCGCGTTCAACTCGTTCGATATTTTTCCCCAAGTGATCTCATGGGTAAATGAATATATTGGAGTCGAAACAGAGACTTAAGTCAACATTTCAAAAAAAATTCCCCTTTTTGATGGCAATTTTCGCAAGTTTTTTCCTTATATTCGTAAATCTCTCAGTATTTTGACTGTTTTCACCCTCAACACACCTCGGATTCGTACGAAACTTTATACATAGAACCCTAAGACATAGGCCTACAAATTTTGTGCCCATGACCCTCACATATTATTTAGGATTCACTAGAAAAACATTGCTCGAATCCATATTAGAGAAATCGAAGATTTCTGAAAGGGGTACCCCTTTGGTGAATTGGAGATTTCACTAATTTCTCCGAAATGTATTACCCTCGTGTTCAACTCGTTAGATATTTTTCCGCAAGGGATCTCATGGGTAAATGAATATATTGGAGTCAAAACGGAGACTTAAGTCAACATTTCAAAAAAAATTCCCCTTTTTGATGGCAATTTTCGCAAGTTTTTTCCTTATATTCGTACATCTCTCAGTATTTTGACTGTTTCACCCTCAACACACCTAGGATTCGTACGAAACTTTATACATAGAACCTTAAGACATAGGGCTACAACTTTTGTGCCCATAACCCTAGCATATTCTTTAGTATTCACTATCAAAACATTGCTTTACTTCATATTAGAGAAATCGAAGATTTCTGAAAGGGGTAACCCTTTGGTGAATTTGAGATTTCCCTAATTTCTCCGAAATGTATTACCCCCGTGTTCAACTCGTTCGATATTTTTCCCCAAGAGATCTCAAGGGTAAATGAATATATTGGAGTCGAAACGGAGACTTAAGTCAACATTTCAAAAAAATTTCCCCTTTTTGATGGCAATTTTCGCAAGTTTTTTCTTTATATTCGTACATCTATCAGTATTTAGAATGTTTCACTCTCAACACACCTCGGATTTGTACGAAACTTTATACATTAAATCCTAAGACATTGGGCTAGAACTTTTGTGCCCATGACCCTCGCATATTCTTTAGTATTCACTATCAAAACATTGCACGAATCCATATTAGAGAAATCGAAGATTTCTGAAAGGGGTACCCCTTTGGTGAATTGGAGATTTCCCTAATTTCTCCGAAATGTATTACCCCCGTGTTCAACTCGTTCGATATTTTTCCCCAAGAGATCTCAAGGGTAAATGAATATATTGGAGTCGAAACGGAGACTTAAGTCAACATTTCAAAAAAAAATCCCCTTTTTGATGGCAATTTTCGCAAGTTTTTTCCTTATATTCGTACATCTCTCAGTATTTTGACTGTTTAACCCTCAACACACCTCGGATTTGTACGAAACTTTATAAAATAAATCCTAAGACATAGGGCCACAACTTTTGTGCCGATGACCCTCGCATATTCTTTAATATTCACTAGGAAAACATTGCTCGAATCCATATTAGAGAAATCGAAGATTTCTGAAAGGGGTACCCCTTTGGTGAATTGGAGATTTCACTAATTTCTCCGAAATGTATTACCCCCGTGTTCAACACGTTCGATATATTTCCCCAACAGATCTCATGGGTAAATGAATATATTGGAGTCGAAACAGAGACTTAAGTCAACATTTCAAAAAAAATTCCCCTTTTTGATGGCAATTTTCGCAAGTTTTTTCCTTATATTCGTACATCTCTCAGTATTTTGACTGTTTCACCCTCAACATACCTCGGATTTGTATGAAACTTTATACATAGAACCCTAAGACATAGGCCTACAACTTTTGTGCCCATGACCCTCGCATATTCTTTAGTATTCACTATCAAATCATTGCTCGAATCCATATTAGAGAAATCGAAGATTTCTGAAAGGGGTACCCCTTTGGTGAATTGGAGATTTCACTAATTTCTCCGAAATGTATTACCCCCGTGTTCAACTCGTTCGATATATTTCCCCAACAGATCTCATGGGTAAATGAATATATTGGAGTCGAAACAGAGACTTAAGTCAACATTTCAAAAAAAATTCCCCTTTTTGATGGCAATTTTAGCAAGTTTTTTCCTTATATTCGTAAATCTCTCAGTATTTTGACTGTTTTCACCCTCAACACACCTCGGATTCGTACGAAACTTTATACATAGAACCCTAAGACATAGGCCTACAAATTTTGTGCCCATGACCCTCGCATATTATTTAGGATTCACTAGCAAAACATTGCTCGAATCCATATTAGAGAAATCGGAGATTTCTGAAAGGGGTACCCCTTTGGTGAATTGGAGATTTCACTAATTTCTCCGAAATGTATTACCCTCGTGTTCAACTCGTTAGATATTTTTCCGCAAGGGATCTCATGGGTAAATGAATATATTGGAGTCGAAACGGAGACTTAAGTCAACATTTCAAAAAAAATTCCCCTTTTTGATGGCAATTTTCGCAAGTTTTTTCCTTATATTCGTACATCTCTCAGTATTTTGACTGTTTCACCCTCAACACACCTAGGATTCGTACGAAACTTTATACATAGAACCTTAAGACATAGGGCTACAACTTTTGTGCCCATAACCCTAGCATATTCTTTAGTATTCACTATCAAAACATTGCTTTACTTCATATTAGAGAAATCGAAGATTTCTGAAAGGGGTACCCCTTTGGTGAATTGGAGATTTCCCTAATTTCTCCGAAATGTATTACCCCCGTGTTCAACTCGTTCGATATTTTTCCCCAAGAGATCTCAAGGGTAAATGAATATATTGGAGTCGAAACGGAGACTTAAGTCAACATTTCAAAAAAATTTCCCCTTTTTGATGGCAATTTTCGCAAGTTTTTTCTTTATATTCGTACATCTATCAGTATTTAGAATGTTTCACCCTCAACACACCTCGGATTTGTACGAATCTTTACACATTAAATCCTAAGACATAGGGCTAGAACTTTTGTGCCCATGACCCTCGCATATTCTTTAGTATTCATTATCAAATCATTGCTCGAATCCATATTAGAGAAATCGAAGATTTCTGAAAGGGGTACCCCTTTGGTGAATTGGAGATTTCCCTAATTTCTCCGAAATGTATTACCCCCGTGTTCAACTCGTTCGATATTTTTCCCCAAGAGATCTCAAGGGTAAATGAATATATTGGAGTCGAAACGGAGACTTAAGTCAACATTTCAAAAAAATTTCCCCTTTTTGATGGCAATTTTCGCAAGTTTTTTCTTTATATTCGTACATCTATCAGTATTTAGAATGTTTCACTCTCAACACACCTCGGATTTGTACGAAACTTTATACATTAAATCCTAAGACATTGGGCTAGAACTTTTGTGCCCATGACCCTCGCATATTCTTTAGTATTCACTATCAAAACATTGCACGAATCCATATTAGAGAAATCGAAGATTTCTGAAAGGGGTACCCCTTTGGTGAATTGGAGATTTCCCTAATTTCTCCGAAATGTATTACCCCCGTGTTCAACTCGTTCGATATATTTCCCCAACAGATCTCATGGGTAAATGAATATATTGGAGTCGAAACAGAGACTTAAGTCAACATTTCAAAAAAAATTCCCCTTTTTGATGGCAATTTTAGCAAGTTTTTTCCTTATATTCGTAAATCTCTCAGTATTTTGACTGTTTTCACCCTCAACACACCTCGGATTCGTACGAAACTTTATACATAGAACCCTAAGACATAGGCCTACAAATTTTGTGCCCATGACCCTCGCATATTATTTAGGATTCACTAGCAAAACATTGCTCGAATCCATATTAGAGAAATCGGAGATTTCTGAAAGGGGTACCCCTTTGGTGAATTGGAGATTTCACTAATTTCTCCGAAATGTATTACCCTCGTGTTCAACTCGTTAGATATTTTTCCGCAAGGGATCTCATGGGTAAATGAATATATTGGAGTCGAAACGGAGACTTAAGTCAACATTTCAAAAAAAATTCCCCTTTTTGATGGCAATTTTCGCAAGTTTTTTCCTTATATTCGTACATCTCTCAGTATTTTGACTGTTTCACCCTCAACACACCTAGGATTCGTACGAAACTTTATACATAGAACCTTAAGACATAGGGCTACAACTTTTGTGCCCATAACCCTAGCATATTCTTTAGTATTCACTATCAAAACATTGCTTTACTTCATATTAGAGAAATCGAAGATTTCTGAAAGGGGTACCCCTTTGGTGAATTGGAGAATTCCCTAATTTCTCCGAAATGTATTACCCCCGTGTTCAACTCGTTCGATATTTTTCCCCAAGAGATCTCAAGGGTAAATGAATATATTGGAGTCGAAACGGAGACTTAAGTCAACATTTCAAAAAAATTTCCCCTTTTTGATGGCAATTTTCGCAAGTTTTTTCTTTATATTCGTACATCTATCAGTATTTAGAATGTTTCACCCTCAACACACCTCGGATTTGTACGAATCTTTACACATTAAATCCTAAGACATAGGGCTAGAACTTTTGTGCCCATGACCCTCGCATATTCTTTAGTATTCATTATCAAATCATTGCTCGAATCCATATTAGAGAAATCGAAGATTTCTGAAAGGGGTACCCCTTTGGTGAATTGGAGATTTCCCTAATTTCTCCGAAATGTATTACCCCCGTGTTCAACTCGTTCGATATTTTTCCCCAAGAGATCTCAAGGGTAAATGAATATATTGGAGTCGAAACGGAGACTTAAGTCAACATTTCAAAAAAATTTCCCCTTTTTGATGGCAATTTTCGCAAGTTTTTTCTTTATATTCGTACATCTATCAGTATTTAGAATGTTTCACCCTCAACACACCTCGGATTTGTACGAAACTTTACACATTAAATCCTAAGACATAGGCCTACAACTTTTGTGCCCATGACCCTCGCATATTCTTTAGTATTCATTATCAAATCATTGCTCGAATCCATATTAGAGAAATCGAAGATTTCTGAAAGGGGTACCCCTTTGGTGAATTGGAGATTTCCCTAATTTCTCCGAAATGTATTACCCCCGTGTTCAACTCGTTCGATATTTTTCCCCAAGAGATCTCATGGGTAAATGAATATATTGGAGTCGAAACGGAGAGTTAAGTCAACATTTCAAAAAAAAATCCCCTTTTTGATGGCAATTTTCGCAAGTTTTTTCCTTATATTCGTACATCTCTCAGTATTTTGACTGTTTCACCCTCAACACACCTCGGATTTGTACGAAACTTTATAAAATAAATCCTAAGACATAGGGCCACAACTTTTGTGCCGATGACCCTCGCATATTCTTTAGTATTCACTATGAAAACATTGCTCGAATCCATATTAGAGAAATCGAAGATTTCTGAAAGGGGTACCCCTTTGGTGAATTGGAGATTTCACTAATTTCTCCGAAATGTATTACCCCCGTGTTCAACACGTTCGATATATTTCCCCAACAGATCTCATGGGTAAATGAATATATTGGAGTCGAAACAGAGACTTAAGTCAACATTTCAAAAAAAATTCCCCTTTTTGATGGCAATTTTCGCAAGTTTTTTCCTTATATTCGTACATCTCTCAGTATTTTGACTGTTTCACCCTCAACACACCTCGGATTTGTACGAAACTTTATAAAATAAATCCTAAGACATAGGGCCACAACTTTTGTGCCGATGACCCTCGCATATTCTTTAGTATTCACTATGAAAACATTGCTCGAATCCATATTAGAGAAATCGAAGATTTCTGAAAGGGGTACCCCTTTGGTGAATTGGAGATTTCCCCAATTTCTCCGAAATGTATTACCCCCGTGTTCAACACGTTCGATATATTTCCCCAACAGATCTCATGGGTAAATGAATATATTGGAGTCGAAACGGAGACTTAAGTCAACATTTCAAAAAAAATTCCCCTTTTTGATGGCAATTTTCGCAAGTTTTTTCCTTATATTCGTACATCTCTCAGTATTTTGACTGTTTCACCCTCAACACACCTCGGATTTGTACGAAACTTTATAAAATAAATCATAAGACATAGGGCCACAACTTTTGTGCCGATGACCCTCGCATATTCTTTAGTATTCACTATGAAAACATTGCTCGAATCCATATTAGAGAAATCGAAGATTTCTGAAAGGGCTACCCCTTTGGTGAATTGGAGATTTCACTAATTTCTCCGAAATGTATTACCCCCGCGTTCAACTCGTTCGATATTTTTCCCCAAGTGATCTCATGGGTAAATGAATATATTGGAGTCGAAACAGAGACTTAAGTCAACATTTCAAAAAAAATTCCCCTTTTTGATGGCAATTTTCGCAAGTTTTTTCCTTATATTCGTAAATCTCTCAGTATTTTGACTGTTTTCACCCTCAACACACCTCGGATTCGTACGAAACTTTATACATAGAACCCTAAGACATAGGCCTACAAATTTTGTGCCCATGACCCTCACATATTATTTAGGATTCACTAGCAAAACATTGCTCGAATCCATATTAGAGAAATCGAAGATTTCTGAAAGGGGTACCCCTTTGGTGAATTGGAGATTTCACTAATTTCTCCGAAATGTATTACCCTCGTGTTCAACTCGTTAGATATTTTTCCGCAAGGGATCTCATGGGTAAATGAATATATTGGAGTCGAAACGGAGACTTAAGTCAACATTTCAAAAAAAATTCCCCTTTTTGATGGCAATTTTCGCAAGTTTTTTCCTTATATTCGTACATCTCTCAGTATTTTGACTGTTTCACCCTCAACACACCTAGGATTCGTACGAAACTTTATACATAGAACCTTAAGACATAGGGCTACAACTTTTGTGCCCATAACCCTAGCATATTCTTTAGTATTCACTATCAAAACATTGCTTTACTTCATATTAGAGAAATCGAAGATTTCTGAAAGGGGTACCCCTTTGGTGAATTGGAGATTTCCCTAATTTCTCCGAAATGTATTACCCCCGTGTTCAACTCGTTCGATATTTTTCCCCAAGAGATCTCAAGGGTAAATGAATATATTGGAGTCGAAACGGAGACTTAAGTCAACATTTCAAAAAAATTTCCCCTTTTTGATGGCAATTTTCGCAAGTTTTTTCTTTATATTCGTACATCTATCAGTATTTAGAATGTTTCACTCTCAACACACCTCGGATTTGTACGAAACTTTATACATTAAATCCTAAGACATTGGGCTAGAACTTTTGTGCCCATGACCCTCGCATATTCTTTAGTATTCACTATCAAAACATTGCACGAATCCATATTAGAGAAATCGAAGATTTCTGAAAGGGGTACCCCTTTGGTGAATTGGAGATTTCCCTAATTTCTCCGAAATGTATTACCCCCGTGTTCAACTCGTTCGATATTTTTCCCCAAGAGATCTCATGGGTAAATGAATATATTGGAGTCGAAACGGAGACTTAAGTCAACATTTCAAAAAAAATTCCTTTTTTGATGGCAATTTTCGCAAGTTTTTTCCTTATATTCGTACATCTCTCAGTATTTTGACTGTTTCACCCTCAACACACCTCGGATTTGTACGAAACTTTATAAAATAAATCCTAAGACATAGGGCCACAACTTTTGTGCCGATGACCCTCGCATATTCTTTAGTATTCACTATGAAAACATTGCTCGAATCCATATTAGAGAAATCGAAGATTTCTGATAGGGCTACCCCTTTGGTGAATTGGAGATTTCACTAATTTCTCCGAAATGTATTACCCCCGTGTTCAACTCGTTCGATATTTTTCCCCAAGTGATCTCATGGGTAAATGAATATATTGGAGTCGAAACGGAGAATTAAGTCAACATTTCAAAAAAATTTCCCCTTTTTGATGGCAATTTTCGCAAGTTTTTTCTTTATATTCGTACATCTATCAGTATTTAGAATGTTTCACCCTCAACACACCTCGGATTTGTACGAATCTTTACACATTAAATCCTAAGACATAGGGCTAGAACTTTTGTGCCCATGACCCTCGCATATTCTTTAGTATTCATTATCAAATCATTGCTCGAATCCATATTAGAGAAATCGAAGATTTCTGAAAGGGGTACCCCTTTAGTGAATTGGAGATTTCCCCAATTTCTCCGAAATGTATTACCCCCGTGTTCAACTCGTTCGATATATTTCCCCAAGAGATCTCATGGGTAAATGAATATATTGGAGTCGAAACGGAGACTTAAGTCAACATTTCAAAAAAAAATCCCCTTTTTGATGGCAATTTTCGCAAGTTTTTTCCTTATATTCGTACATCTCTCAGTATTTTGACTGTTTAACCCTCAACACACCTCGGATTTGTACGAAACTTTATAAAATAAATCCTAAGACATAGGGCCACAACTTTTGTGCCGATGACCCTCGCATATTCTTTAATATTCACTAGGAAAACATTGCTCGAATCCATATTAGAGAAATCGAAGATTTCTGAAAGGGGTACCCCTTTGGAGAATTGGAGATTTCACTAATTTCTCCGAAATGTATTACCCCCGTGTTCAACACGTTCGATATATTTCCCCAACAGATCTCATGGGTAAATGAATATATTGGAGTCGAAACAGAGACTTAAGTCAACATTTCTAAAAAAATTCCCCTTTTTGATGGCAATTTTCGCAAGTTTTTTCCTTATATTCGTACATCTCTCAGTATTTTGACTGTTTCACCCTCAACATACCTCGGATTTGTATGAAACTTTATACATAGAACCCTAAGACATAGGCCTACAACTTTAGTGCCCATGACCCTCGCATATTCTTTAGTATTCACTATCAAATCATTGCTCGAATCCATATTAGAGAAATCGAAGATTTCTGAAAGGGGTACCCCTTTGGTGAATTGGAGATTTCACTAATTTCTCCGAAATGTATTACCCCCGTGTTCAACTCGTTCGATATATTTCCCCAACAGATCTCATGGGTAAATGAATATATTGGAGTCGAAACAGAGACTTAAGTCAACATTTCAAAAAAAATTCCCCTTTTTGATGGCAATTTTAGCAAGTTTTTTCCTTATATTCGTAAATCTCTCAGTATTTTGACTGTTTTCACCCTCAACACACCTCGGATTCGTACGAAACTTTATACATAGAACCCTAAGACATAGGCCTACAAATTTTGTGCCCATGACCCTCGCATATTATTTAGGATTCACTAGCAAAACATTGCTCGAATCCATATTAGAGAAATCGGAGATTTCTGAAAGGGGTACCCCTTTGGTGAATTGGAGATTTCACTAATTTCTCCGAAATGTATTACCCTCGTGTTCAACTCGTTAGATATTTTTCCGCAAGGGATCTCATGGGTAAATGAATATATTGGAGTCGAAACGGAGACTTAAGTCAACATTTCAAAAAAAATTCCCCTTTTTGATGGCAATTTTCGCAAGTTTTTTCCTTATATTCGTACATCTCTCAGTATTTTGACTGTTTCACCCTCAACACACCTAGGATTCGTACGAAACTTTATACATAGAACCTTAAGACATAGGGCTACAACTTTTGTGCCCATAACCCTAGCATATTCTTTAGTATTCACTATCAAAACATTGCTTTACTTCATATTAGAGAAATCGAAGATTTCTGAAAGGGGTACCCCTTTGGTGAATTGGAGATTTCCCTAATTTCTCCGAAATGTATTACCCCCGTGTTCAACTCGTTCGATATTTTTCCCCAAGAGATCTCAAGGGTAAATGAATATATTGGAGTCGAAACGGAGACTTAAGTCAACATTTCAAAAAAATTTCCCCTTTTTGATGGCAATTTTCGCAAGTTTTTTCTTTATATTCGTACATCTAACAGTATTTAGAATGTTTCACCCTCAACACACCTCGGATTTGTACGAATCTTTACACATTAAATCCTAAGACATAGGGCTAGAACTTTTGTGCCCATGACCCTCGCATATTCTTTAGTATTCATTATCAAATCATTGCTCGAATCCATATTAGAGAAATCGAAGATTTCTGAAAGGGGTACCCCTTTGGTGAATTGGAGATTTCCCTAATTTCTCCGAAATGTATTACCCCCGTGTTCAACTCGTTCGATATTTTTCCCCAAGAGATCTCAAGGGTAAATGAATATATTGGAGTCGAAACGGAGACTTAAGTCAACATTTCAAAAAAATTTCCCCTTTTTGATGGCAATTTTCGCAAGTTTTTTCTTTATATTCGTACATCTATCAGTATTTAGAATGTTTCACTCTCAACACACCTCGGATTTGTACGAAACTTTATACATTAAATCCTAAGACATTGGGCTAGAACTTTTGTGCCCATGACCCTCGCATATTCTTTAGTATTCACTATCAAAACATTGCACGAATCCATATTAGAGAAATCGAAGATTTCTGAAAGGGGTACCCCTTTGGTGAATTGGAGATTTCCCTAATTTCTCCGAAATGTATTACCCCCGTGTTCAACTCGTTCGATATATTTCCCCAACAGATCTCATGGGTAAATGAATATATTGGAGTCGAAACAGAGACTTAAGTCAACATTTCAAAAAAAATTCCCCTTTTTGATGGCAATTTTAGCAAGTTTTTTCCTT
This sequence comes from Humulus lupulus, assembly GCF_963169125.1. NCBI lineage: Eukaryota > Viridiplantae > Streptophyta > Magnoliopsida > Rosales > Cannabaceae > Humulus > Humulus lupulus. The sequence continues at coordinate 1,655,245 of NC_084794.1, read as the reverse complement.
ATATTCGTAAATCTCTCAGTATTTTGACTGTTTTCACCCTCAACACACCTCGGATTCGTACGAAACTTTATACATAGAACCCTAAGACATAGGCCTACAAATTTTGTGCCCATGACCCTCGCATATTATTTAGGATTCACTAGCAAAACATTGCTCGAATCCATATTAGAGAAATCGGAGATTTCTGAAAGGGGTACCCCTTTGGTGAATTGGAGATTTCACTAATTTCTCCGAAATGTATTACCCTCGTGTTCAACTCGTTAGATATTTTTCCGCAAGGGATCTCATGGGTAAATGAATATATTGGAGTCGAAACGGAGACTTAAGTCAACATTTCAAAAAAAATTCCCCTTTTTGATGGCAATTTTCGCAAGTTTTTTCCTTATATTCGTACATCTCTCAGTATTTTGACTGTTTCACCCTCAACACACCTAGGATTCGTACGAAACTTTATACATAGAACCTTAAGACATAGGGCTACAACTTTTGTGCCCAAAACCCTAGCATATTCTTTAGTATTCACTATCAAAACATTGCTTTACTTCATATTAGAGAAATCGAAGATTTCTGAAAGGGGTACCCCTTTGGTGAATTGGAGATTTCCCTAATTTCTCCGAAATGTATTACCCCCGTGTTCAACTCGTTCGATATTTTTCCCCAAGAGATCTCAAGGGTAAATGAATATATTGGAGTCGAAACGGAGACTTAAGTCAACATTTCAAAAAAATTTCCCCTTTTTGATGGCAATTTTCGCAAGTTTTTTCTTTATATTCGTACATCTATCAGTATTTAGAATGTTTCACCCTCAACACACCTCGGATTTGTACGAATCTTTACACATTAAATCCTAAGACATAGGGATAGAACTTTTGTGCCCATGACCCTCGCATATTCTTTAGTATTCATTATCAAATCATTGCTCGAATCCATATTAGAGAAATCGAAGATTTCTGAAAGGGGTACCCCTTTGGTGAATTGGAGATTTCCCTAATTTCTCCGAAATGTATTACCCCCGTGTTCAACTCGTTCGATATTTTTCCCCAAGAGATCTCAAGGGTAAATGAATATATTGGAGTCGAAACGGAGACTTAAGTCAACATTTCAAAAAAATTTCCCCTTTTTGATGGCAATTTTCGCAAGTTTTTTCCTTATATTCGTACATCTCTCAGTATTTTGACTGTTTCACCCTCAACACACCTAGGATTCGTACGAAACTTTATACATAGAACCTTAAGACATAGGGCTACAACTTTTGTGCCCAAAACCCTAGCATATTCTTTAGTATTCACTATCAAAACATTGCTTTACTTCATATTAGAGAAATCGAAGATTTCTGAAAGGGGTACCCCTTTGGTGAATTGGAGATTTCCCTAATTTCTCCGAAATGTATTACCCCCGTGTTCAACTCGTTCGATATTTTTCCCCAAGAGATCTCAAGGGTAAATGAATATATTGGAGTCGAAACGGAGACTTAAGTCAACATTTCAAAAAAATTTCCCCTTTTTGATGGCAATTTTCGCAAGTTTTTTCTTTATATTCGTACATCTATCAGTATTTAGAATGTTTCACCCTCAACACACCTCGGATTTGTACGAATCTTTACACATTAAATCCTAAGACATAGGGATAGAACTTTTGTGCCCATGACCCTCGCATATTCTTTAGTATTCATTATCAAATCATTGCTCGAATCCATATTAGAGAAATCGAAGATTTCTGAAAGGGGTACCCCTTTGGTGAATTGGAGATTTCCCTAATTTCTCCGAAATGTATTACCCCCGTGTTCAACTCGTTCGATATTTTTCCCCAAGAGATCTCAAGGGTAAATGAATATATTGGAGTCGAAACGGAGACTTAAGTCAACATTTCAAAAAAATTTCCCCTTTTTGATGGCAATTTTCGCAAGTTTTTTCTTTATATTCGTACATCTATCAGTATTTAGAATGTTTCACCCTCAACACACCTCGGATTTGTACGAAACTTTACACATTAAATCCTAAGACATAGGCCTACAACTTTTGTGCCCATGACCCTCGCATATTCTTTAGTATTCATTATCAAATCATTGCTCGAATCCATATTAGAGAAATCGAAGATTTCTGAAAGGGGTACCCCTTTGGTGAATTGGAGATTTCCCTAATTTCTCCGAAATGTATTACCCCCGTGTTCAACTCGTTCGATATTTTTCCCCAAGAGATCTCATGGGTAAATGAATATATTGGAGTCGAAACGGAGACTTAAGTCAACATTTCAAAAAAAAATCCCCTTTTTGATGGCAATTTTCGCAAGTTTTTTCCTTATATTCGTACATCTCTCAGTATTTTGACTGTTTCACCCTCAACACACCTCGGATTTGTACGAAACTTTATAAAATAAATCCTAAGACATAGGGCCACAACTTTTGTGCCGATGACCCTCGCATATTCTTTAGTATTCACTATGAAAACATTGCTCGAATCCATATTAGAGAAATCGAAGATTTCTGAAAGGGGTACCCCTTTGGTGAATTGGAGATTTCACTAATTTCTCCGAAATGTATTACCCCCGTGTTCAACTCGTTCGATATTTTTCCCCAAGAGATCTCATGGGTAAATGAATATATTGGAGTCGAAACGGAGACTTAAGTAAACATTTCAAAAAAAATTCCCCTTTTTGATGGCAATTTTCGCAAGTTTTTTCCTTATATTCGTACATCTCTCAGTATTTTGACTGTTTCACCCTCAACACACCTCGGATTTGTACGAAACTTTATAAAATAAATCCTAAGACTTAGGGCCACAACTTTTGTGCCGATGACCCTCGCATATTCTTTAGTATTCACTATGAAAACATTGCTCGAATCCATATTAGAGAAATCGAAGATTTCTGAAAGGGGTACCCCTTTGGTGAATTGGAGATTTCACTAATTTCTCCGAAATGTATTACCCCCGTGTTCAACACGTTCGATATATTTCCCCAACAGATCTCGTGGGTAAATGAATATATTGGAGTCGAAACAGAGACTTAAGTCAACATTTCAAAAAAAATTCCCCTTTTTGATGGCAATTTTCGCAAGTTTTTTCCTTATATTCGTACATCTCTCAGTATTTTGACTGTTTCACCCTCAACACACCTCGGATTTGTACGAAACTTTATAAAATAAATCCTAAGACATAGGGCCACAACTTTTGTGCCGATGACCCTCGCATATTCTTTAGTATTCACTATGAAAACATTGCTCGAATCCATATTAGAGAAATCGAAGATTTCTGAAAGGGGTACCCCTTTGGTGAATTGGAGATTTCCCCAATTTCTCCGAAATGTATTACCCCCGTGTTCAACACGTTCGATATATTTCCCCAACAGATCTCATGGGTAAATGAATATATTGGAGTCGAAACAGAGACTTAAGTCAACATTTCAAAAAAAATTCCCCTTTTTGATGGCAATTTTCGCAAGTTTTTTCTTTATATTCGTACATCTCTCAGTATTTTGACTGTTTCACCCTCAACACACCTCGGATTTGTACGAAACTTTATAAAATAAATCCTAAGACATAGGGCCACAACTTTTGTGCCGATGACCCTCGCATATTCTTTAGTATTCACTATGAAAACATTGCTCGAATCCATATTAGAGAAATCGAAGATTTCTGAAAGGGCTACCCCTTTGGTGAATTGGAGATTTCACTAATTTCTCCGAAATGTATTACCCCCGCGTTCAACTCGTTCGATATTTTTCCCCAAGTGATCTCATGGGTAAATGAATATATTGGAGTCGAAACAGAGACTTAAGTCAACATTTCAAAAAAAATTCCCCTTTTTGATGGCAATTTTCGCAAGTTTTTTCCTTATATTCGTAAATCTCTCAGTATTTTGACTGTTTTCACCCTCAACACACCTCGGATTCGTACGAAACTTTATACATAGAACCCTAAGACATAGGCCTACAAATTTTGTGCCCATGACCCTCACATATTATTTAGGATTCACTAGCAAAACATTGCTCGAATCCATATTAGAGAAATCGAAGATTTCTGAAAGGGGTACCCCTTTGGTGAATTGGAGATTTCACTAATTTCTCCGAAATGTATTACCCTCGTGTTCAACTCGTTAGATATTTTTCCGCAAGGGATCTCATGGGTAAATGAATATATTGGAGTCGAAACGGAGACTTAAGTCAACATTTCAAAAAAAATTCCCCTTTTTGATGGCAATTTTCGCAAGTTTTTTCCTTATATTCGTACATGTCTCAGTATTTTGACTGTTTCACCCTCAACACACCTAGGATTCGTACGAAACTTTATACATAGAACCTTAAGACATAGGGCTACAACTTTTGTGCCCATAACCCTAGCATATTCTTTAGTATTCACTATCAAAACATTGCTTTACTTCATATTAGAGAAATCGAAGATTTCTGAAAGGGGTACCCCTTTGGTGAATTGGAGATTTCCCTAATTTCTCCGAAATGTATTACCCCCGTGTTCAACTCGTTCGATATTTTTCCCCAAGAGATCTCAAGGGTAAATGAATATATTGGAGTCGAAACGGAGACTTAAGTCAACATTTCAAAAAAATTTCCCCTTTTTGATGGCAATTTTCGCAAGTTTTTTCTATATATTCGTACATCTATCAGTATTTAGAATGTTTCACCCTCAACACACCTCGGATTTGTACGAATCTTTACACATTAAATCCTAAGACATAGGGCTAGAACTTTTGTGCCCATGACCCTCGCATATTCTTTAGTATTCATTATCAAATCATTGCTCGAATCCATATTAGAGAAATCGAAGATTTCTGAAAGGGGTACCCCTTTGGTGAATTGGAGATTTCCCTAATTTCTCCGAAATGTATTACCCCCGTGTTCAACTCGTTCGATATTTTTCCCCAAGAGATCTCAAGGGTAAATGAATATATTGGAGTCGAAACGGAGACTTAAGTCAACATTTCAAAAAAATTTCCCCTTTTTGATGGCAATTTTCGCAAGTTTTTTCTTTATATTCGTACATCTATCAGTATTTAGAATGTTTCACCCTCAACACACCTCGGATTTGTACGAAACTTTACACATTAAATCCTAAGACATAGGCCTACAACTTTTGTGCCCATGACCCTCGCATATTCTTTAGTATTCATTATCAAATCATTGCTCGAATCCATATTAGAGAAATCGAAGATTTCTGAAAGGGGTACCCCTTTGGTGAATTGGAGATTTCCCTAATTTCTCCGAAATGTATTACCCCCGTGTTCAACTCGTTCGATATTTTTCCCCAAGAGATCTCATGGGTAAATGAATATATTGGAGTCGAAACGGAGACTTAAGTCAACATTTCAAAAAAAAATCCCCTTTTTGATGGCAATTTTCGCAAGTTTTTTCCTTATATTCGTACATCTCTCAGTATTTTGACTGTTTCACCCTCAACACACCTCGGATTTGTACGAAACTTTATAAAATAAATCCTAAGACATAGGGCCACAACTTTTGTGCCGATGACCCTCGCATATTCTTTAGTATTCACTATGAAAACATTGCTCGAATCCATATTAGAGAAATCGAAGATTTCTGAAAGGGGTACCCCTTTGGTGAATTGGAGATTTCACTAATTTCTCCGAAATGTATTACCCCCGTGTTCAACTCGTTCGATATTTTTCCCCAAGAGATCTCATGGGTAAATGAATATATTGGAGTCGAAACGGAGACTTAAGTCAACATTTCAAAAAAAAATCCCCTTTTTGATGGCAATTTTCGCAAGTTTTTTCCTTATATTCGTACATCTCTCAGTATTTTGACTGTTTCACCCTCAACACACCTCGGATTTGTACGAAACTTTATAAAATAAATCCTAAGACTTAGGGCCACAACTTTTGTGCCGATGACCCTCGCATATTCTTTAGTATTCACTATGAAAACATTGCTCGAATCCATATTAGAGAAATCGAAGATTTCTGAAAGGGGTACCCCTTTGGTGAATTGGAGATTTCACTAATTTCTCCGAAATGTATTACCCCCGTGTTCAACACGTTCGATATATTTCCCCAACAGATCTCGTGGGTAAATGAATATATTGGAGTCGAAACAGAGACTTAAGTCAACATTTCAAAAAAAATTCCCCTTTTTGATGGCAATTTTCGCAAGTTTTTTCCTTATATTCGTACATCTCTCAGTATTTTGACTGTTTCACCCTCAACACACCTCGGATTTGTACGAAACTTTATAAAATAAATCCTAAGACATAGGGCCACAACTTTTGTGCCGATGACCCTCGCATATTCTTTAGTATTCACTATGAAAACATTGCTCGAATCCATATTAGAGAAATCGAAGATTTCTGAAAGGGGTACCCCTTTGGTGAATTGGAGATTTCCCCAATTTCTCCGAAATGTATTACCCCCGTGTTCAACACGTTCGATATATTTCCCCAACAGATCTCATGGGTAAATGAATATATTGGAGTCGAAACGGAGACTTAAGTCAACATTTCAAAAAAAATTCCCCTTTTTGATGGCAATTTTCGCAAGTTTTTTCCTTATATTCGTACATCTCTCAGTATTTTGACTGTTTCACCCTCAACACACCTCGGATTTGTACGAAACTTTATAAAATAAATCATAAGACATAGGGCCACAACTTTTGTGCCGATGACCCTCGCATATTCTTTAGTATTCACTATGAAAACATTGCTCGAATCCATATTAGAGAAATCGAAGATTTCTGAAAGGGCTACCCCTTTGGTGAATTGGAGATTTCACTAATTTCTCCGAAATGTATTACCCCCGCGTTCAACTCGTTCGATATTTTTGCCCAAGTGATCTCATGGGTAAATGAATATATTGGAGTCGAAACAGAGACTTAAGTCAACATTTCAAAAAAAATGCCCCTTTTTGATGGCAATTTTCGCAAGTTTTTTCCTTATATTCGTAAATCTCTCAGTATTTTGACTGTTTTCACCCTCAACACACCTCGGATTCGTACGAAACTTTATACATAGATCCCTAAGACATAGGCCTACAAATTTTGTGCCCATGACCCTCACATATTATTTAGGATTCACTAGCAAAACATTGCTCGAATCCATATTAGAGAAATCGAAGATTTCTGAAAGGGGTACCCCTTTGGTGAATTGGAGATTTCACTAATTTCTCCGAAATGTATTACCCTCGTGTTCAACTCGTTAGATATTTTTCCGCAAGGGATCTCATGGGTAAATGAATATATTGGAGTCGAAACGGAGACTTAAGTCAACATTTCAAAAAAAATTCCCCTTTTTGATGGCAATTTTCGCAAGTTTTTTCCTTATATTCGTACATCTCTCAGTATTTTGACTGTTTCACCCTCAACACACCTAGGATTCGTACGAAACTTTATACATAGAACCTTAAGACATAGGGCTACAACTTTTGTGCCCATAACCCTAGCATATTCTTTAGTATTCACTATCAAAACATTGCTTTACTTCATATTAGAGAAATCGAAGATTTCTGAAAGGGGTACCCCTTTGGTGAATTGGAGATTTCCCTAATTTCTCCGAAATGTATTACCCCCGTGTTCAACTCGTTCGATATTTTTCCCCAAGAGATCTCAAGGGTAAATGAATATATTGGAGTCGAAACGGAGACTTAAGTCAACATTTCAAAAAAATTTCCCCTTTTTGATGGCAATTTTCGCAAGTTTTTTCTATATATTCGTACATCTATCAGTATTTAGAATGTTTCACCCTCAACACACCTCGGATTTGTACGAATCTTTACACATTAAATCCTAAGACATAGGGCTAGAACTTTTGTGCCCATGACCCTCGCATATTCTTTAGTATTCATTATCAAATCATTGCTCGAATCCATATTAGAGAAATCGAAGATTTCTGAAAGGGGTACCCCTTTGGTGAATTGGAGATTTCCCTAATTTCTCCGAAATGTATTACCCCCGTGTTCAACTCGTTCGATATTTTTCCCCAAGAGATCTCAAGGGTAAATGAATATATTGGAGTCGAAACGGAGACTTAAGTCAACATTTCAAAAAAATTTCCCCTTTTTGATGGCAATTTTCGCAAGTTTTTTCTTTATATTCGTACATCTATCAGTATTTAGAATGTTTCACCCTCAACACACCTCGGATTTGTACGAAACTTTACACATTAAATCCTAAGACATAGGCCTACAACTTTTGTGCCCATGACCCTCGCATATTCTTTAGTATTCATTATCAAATCATTGCTCGAATCCATATTAGAGAAATCGAAGATTTCTGAAAGGGGTACCCCTTTGGTGAATTGGAGATTTCCCTAATTTCTCCGAAATGTATTACCCCCGTGTTCAACTCGTTCGATATTTTTCCCCAAGAGATCTCATGGGTAAATGAATATATTGGAGTCGAAACGGAGACTTAAGTCAACATTTCAAAAAAAAATCCCCTTTTTGATGGCAATTTTCGCAAGTTTTTTCCTTATATTCGTACGTCTCTCAGTATTTTGACTGTTTCACCCTCAACACACCTCGGATTTGTACGAAACTTTATAAAATAAATCCTAAGACATAGGGCCACAACTTTTGTGCCGATGACCCTCGCATATTCTTTAGTATTCACTATGAAAACATTGCTCGAATCCATATTAGAGAAATCGAAGATTTCTGAAAGGGGTACCCCTTTGGTGAATTGGAGATTTCACTAATTTCTCCGAAATGTATTACCCCCGTGTTCAACTCGTTCGATATTTTTCCCCAAGAGATCTCATGGGTAAATGAATATATTGGAGTCGAAACGGAGACTTAAGTCAACATTTCAAAAAAAATTCCCCTTTTTGATGGCAATTTTCGCAAGTTTTTTCCTTATATTCGTAAATCTCTCAGTATTTTGACTGTTTTCACCCTCAACACACCTCGGATTCGTACGAAACTTTATACATAGATCCCTAAGACATAGGCCTACAAATTTTGTGCCCATGACCCTCACATATTATTTAGGATTCACTAGCAAAACATTGCTCGAATCCATATTAGAGAAATCGAAGATTTCTGAAAGGGGTACCCCTTTGGTGAATTGGAGATTTCACTAATTTCTCCGAAATGTATTACCCTCGTGTTCAACTCGTTAGATATTTTTCCGCAAGGGATCTCATGGGTAAATGAATATATTGGAGTCGAAACGGAGACTTAAGTCAACATTTCAAAAAAAATTCCCCTTTTTGATGGCAATTTTCGCAAGTTTTTTCCTTATATTCGTACATCTCTCAGTATTTTGACTGTTTCACCCTCAACACACCTAGGATTCGTACGAAACTTTATACATAGAACCTTAAGACATAGGGCTACAACTTTTGTGCCCATAACCCTAGCATATTCTTTAGTATTCACTATCAAAACATTGCTTTACTTCATATTAGAGAAATCGAAGATTTCTGAAAGGGGTACCCCTTTGGTGAATTGGAGATTTCCCTAATTTCTCCGAAATGTATTACCCCCGTGTTCAACTCGTTCGATATTTTTCCCCAAGAGATCTCAAGGGTAAATGAATATATTGGAGTCGAAACGGAGACTTAAGTCAACATTTCAAAAAAATTTCCCCTTTTTGATGGCAATTTTCGCAAGTTTTTTCTATATATTCGTACATCTATCAGTATTTAGAATGTTTCACCCTCAACACACCTCGGATTTGTACGAATCTTTACACATTAAATCCTAAGACATAGGGCTAGAACTTTTGTGCCCATGACCCTCGCATATTCTTTAGTATTCATTATCAAATCATTGCTCGAATCCATATTAGAGAAATCGAAGATTTCTGAAAGGGGTACCCCTTTGGTGAATTGGAGATTTCCCTAATTTCTCCGAAATGTATTACCCCCGTGTTCAACTCGTTCGATATTTTTCCCCAAGAGATCTCAAGGGTAAATGAATATATTGGAGTCGAAACGGAGACTTAAGTCAACATTTCAAAAAAATTTCCCCTTTTTGATGGCAATTTTCGCAAGTTTTTTCTTTATATTCGTACATCTATCAGTATTTAGAATGTTTCACCCTCAACACACCTCGGATTTGTACGAAACTTTACACATTAAATCCTAAGACATAGGCCTACAACTTTTGTGCCCATGACCCTCGCATATTCTTTAGTATTCATTATCAAATCATTGCTCGAATCCATATTAGAGAAATCGAAGATTTCTGAAAGGGGTACCCCTTTGGTGAATTGGAGATTTCCCTAATTTCTCCGAAATGTATTACCCCCGTGTTCAACTCGTTCGATATTTTTCCCCAAGAGATCTCATGGGTAAATGAATATATTGGAGTCGAAACGGAGACTTAAGTCAACATTTCAAAAAAAAATCCCCTTTTTGATGGCAATTTTCGCAAGTTTTTTCCTTATATTCGTACGTCTCTCAGTATTTTGACTGTTTCACCCTCAACACACCTCGGATTTGTACGAAACTTTATAAAATAAATCCTAAGACATAGGGCCACAACTTTTGTGCCGATGACCCTCGCATATTCTTTAGTATTCACTATGAAAACATTGCTCGAATCCATATTAGAGAAATCGAAGATTTCTGAAAGGGGTACCCCTTTGGTGAATTGGAGATTTCACTAATTTCTCCGAAATGTATTACCCCCGTGTTCAACTCGTTCGATATTTTTCCCCAAGAGATCTCATGGGTAAATGAATATATTGGAGTCGAAACGGAGACTTAAGTCAACATTTCAAAAAAAAATCCCCTTTTTGATGGCAATTTTCGCAAGTTTTTTCCTTATATTCGTACATCTCTCAGTATTTTGACTGTTTCACCCTCAACACACCTCGGATTTGTACGAAACTTTATAAAATAAATCCTAAGACTTAGGGCCACAACTTTTGTGCCGATGACCCTCGCATATTCTTTAGTATTCACTATGAAAACATTGCTCGAATCCATATTAGAGAAATCGAAGATTTCTGAAAGGGGTACCCCTTTGGTGAATTGGAGATTTCACTAATTTCTCCGAAATGTATTACCCCCGTGTTCAACACGTTCGATATATTTCCCCAACAGATCTCGTGGGTAAATGAATATATTGGAGTCGAAACAGAGACTTAAGTCAACATTTCAAAAAAAATTCCCCTTTTTGATGGCAATTTTCGCAAGTTTTTTCCTTATATTCGTACATCTCTCAGTATTTTGACTGTTTCACCCTCAACACACCTCGGATTTGTACGAAACTTTATAAAATAAATCCTAAGACATAGGGCCACAACTTTTGTGCCGATGACCCTCGCATATTCTTTAGTATTCACTATGAAAACATTGCTCGAATCCATATTAGAGAAATCGAAGATTTCTGAAAGGGGTACCCCTTTGGTGAATTGGAGATTTCCCCAATTTCTCCGAAATGTATTACCCCCGTGTTCAACACGTTCGATATATTTCCCCAACAGATCTCATGGGTAAATGAATATATTGGAGTCGAAACGGAGACTTAAGTCAACATTTCAAAAAAAATTCCCCTTTTTGATGGCAATTTTCGCAAGTTTTTTCCTTATATTCGTACATCTCTCAGTATTTTGACTGTTTCACCCTCAACACACCTCGGATTTGTACGAAACTTTATAAAATAAATCATAAGACATAGGGCCACAACTTTTGTGCCGATGACCCTCGCATATTCTTTAGTATTCACTATGAAAACATTGCTCGAATCCATATTAGAGAAATCGAAGATTTCTGAAAGGGCTACCCCTTTGGTGAATTGGAGATTTCACTAATTTCTCCGAAATGTATTACCCCCGCGTTCAACTCGTTCGATATTTTTGCCCAAGTGATCTCATGGGTAAATGAATATATTGGAGTCGAAACAGAGACTTAAGTCAACATTTCAAAAAAAATGCCCCTTTTTGATGGCAATTTTCGCAAGTTTTTTCCTTATATTCGTAAATCTCTCAGTATTTTGACTGTTTTCACCCTCAACACACCTCGGATTCGTACGAAACTTTATACATAGATCCCTAAGACATAGGCCTACAAATTTTGTGCCCATGACCCTCACATATTATTTAGGATTCACTAGCAAAACATTGCTCGAATCCATATTAGAGAAATCGAAGATTTCTGAAAGGGGTACCCCTTTGGTGAATTGGAGATTTCACTAATTTCTCCGAAATGTATTACCCTCGTGTTCAACTCGTTAGATATTTTTCCGCAAGGGATCTCATGGGTAAATGAATATATTGGAGTCGAAACGGAGACTTAAGTCAACATTTCAAAAAAAATTCCCCTTTTTGATGGCAATTTTCGCAAGTTTTTTCCTTATATTCGTACATCTCTCAGTATTTTGACTGTTTCACCCTCAACACACCTAGGATTCGTACGAAACTTTATACATAGAACCTTAAGACATAGGGCTACAACTTTTGTGCCCATAACCCTAGCATATTCTTTAGTATTCACTATCAAAACATTGCTTTACTTCATATTAGAGAAATCGAAGATTTCTGAAAGGGGTACCCCTTTGGTGAATTGGAGATTTCCCTAATTTCTCCGAAATGTATTACCCCCGTGTTCAACTCGTTCGATATTTTTCCCCAAGAGATCTCAAGGGTAAATGAATATATTGGAGTCGAAACGGAGACTTAAGTCAACATTTCAAAAAAATTTCCCCTTTTTGATGGCAATTTTCGCAAGTTTTTTCTTTATATTCGTACATCTATCAGTATTTAGAATGTTTCACTCTCAACACACCTCGGATTTGTACGAAACTTTATACATTAAATCCTAAGACATTGGGCTAGAACTTTTGTGCCCATGACCCTCGCATATTCTTTAGTATTCACTATCAAAACATTGCACGAATCCATATTAGAGAAATCGAAGATTTCTGAAAGGGGTACCCCTTTGGTGAATTGGAGATTTCCCTAATTTCTCCGAAATGTATTACCCCCGTGTTCAACTCGTTCGATATTTTTCCCCAAGAGATCTCATGGGTAAATGAATATATTGGAGTCGAAACGGAGACTTAAGTCAACATTTCAAAAAAAATTCCCTTTTTGATGGCAATTTTCGCAAGTTTTTTCCTTATATTCGTACATCTCTCAGTATTTTGACTGTTTCACCCTCAACACACCTCGGATTTGTACGAAACTTTATAAAATAAATCCTAAGACATAGGGCCACAACTTTTGTGCCGATGACCCTCGCATATTCTTTAGTATTCACTATGAAAACATTGCTCGAATCCATATTAGAGAAATCGAAGATTTCTGATAGGGCTACCCCTTTGGTGAATTGGAGATTTCACTAATTTCTCCGAAATGTATTACCCCCGTGTTCAACTCGTTCGATATTTTTCCCCAAGTGATCTCATGGGTAAATGAATATATTGGAGTCGAAACGGAGAATTAAGTCAACATTTCAAAAAAATTTCCCCTTTTTGATGGCAATTTTCGCAAGTTTTTTCTTTATATTCGTACATCTATCAGTATTTAGAATGTTTCACCCTCAACACACCTCGGATTTGTACGAATCTTTACACATTAAATCCTAAGACATAGGGCTAGAACTTTTGTGCCCATGACCCTCGCATATTCTTTAGTATTCATTATCAAATCATTGCTCGAATCCATATTAGAGAAATCGAAGATTTCTGAAAGGGGTACCCCTTTAGTGAATTGGAGATTTCCCCAATTTCTCCGAAATGTATTACCCCCGTGTTCAACTCGTTCGATATATTTCCCCAAGAGATCTCATGGGTAAATGAATATATTGGAGTCGAAACGGAGACTTAAGTCAACATTTCAAAAAAAAATCCCCTTTTTGATGGCAATTTTCGCAAGTTTTTTCCTTATATTCGTACATCTCTCAGTATTTTGACTGTTTAACCCTCAACACACCTCGGATTTGTACGAAACTTTATAAAATAAATCCTAAGACATAGGGCCACAACTTTTGTGCCGATGACCCTCGCATATTCTTTAATATTCACTAGGAAAACATTGCTCGAATCCATATTAGAGAAATCGAAGATTTCTGAAAGGGGTACCCCTTTGGTGAATTGGAGATTTCACTAATTTCTCCGAAATGTATTACCCCCGTGTTCAACACGTTCGATATATTTCCCCAACAGATCTCATGGGTAAATGAATATATTGGAGTCGAAACAGAGACTTAAGTCAACATTTCAAAAAAAATTCCCCTTTTTGATGGCAATTTTCGCAAGTTTTTTCCTTATATTCGTACATCTCTCAGTATTTTGACTGTTTCACCCTCAACATACCTCGGATTTGTATGAAACTTTATACATAGAACCCTAAGACATAGGCCTACAACTTTAGTGCCCATGACCCTCGCATATTCTTTAGTATTCACTATCAAATCATTGCTCGAATCCATATTAGAGAAATCGAAGATTTCTTAAAGGGGTACCCCTTTGGTGAATTGGAGATTTCACTAATTTCTCCGAAATGTATTACCCCCGTGTTCAACTCGTTCGATATATTTCCCCAACAGATCTCATGGGTAAATGAATATATTGGAGTCGAAACAGAGACTTAAGTCAACATTTCAAAAAAAATTCCCCTTTTCGATGGCAATTTTAGCAAGTTTTTTCCTTATATTCGTAAATCTCTCAGTATTTTGACTGTTTTCACCCTCAACACACCTCGGATTCGTACGAAACTTTATACATAGAACCCTAAGACATAGGCCTACAAATTTTGTGCCCATGACCCTCGCATATTATTTAGGATTCACTAGCAAAACATTGCTCGAATCCATATTAGAGAAATCGGAGATTTCTGAAAGGGGTACCCCTTTGGTGAATTGGAGATTTCACTAATTTCTCCGAAATGTATTACCCTCGTGTTCAACTCGTTAGATATTTTTCCGCAAGGGATCTCATGGGTAAATGAATATATTGGAGTCGAAACGGAGACTTAAGTCAACATTTCAAAAAAAATTCCCCTTTTTGATGGCAATTTTCGCAAGTTTTTTCCTTATATTCGTACATCTCTCAGTATTTTGACTGTTTCACCCTCAACACACCTAGGATTCGTACGAAACTTTATACATAGAACCTTAAGACATAGGGCTACAACTTTTGTGCCCATAACCCTAGCATATTCTTTAGTATTCACTATCAAAACATTGCTTTACTTCATATTAGAGAAATCGAAGATTTCTGAAAGGGGTACCCCTTTGGTGAATTGGAGATTTCCCTAATTTCTCCGAAATGTATTACCCCCGTGTTCAACTCGTTCGATATTTTTCCCCAAGAGATCTCAAGGGTAAATGAATATATTGGAGTCGAAACGGAGACTTAAGTCAACATTTCAAAAAAATTTCCCCTTTTTGATGGCAATTTTCGCAAGTTTTTTCTTTATATTCGTACATCTATCAGTATTTAGAATGTTTCACCCTCAACACACCTCGGATTTGTACGAATCTTTACACATTAAATCCTAAGACATAGGGCTAGAACTTTTGTGCCCATGACCCTCGCATATTCTTTAGTATTCATTATCAAATCATTGCTCGAATCCATATTAGAGAAATCGAAGATTTCTGAAAGGGGTACCCCTTTGGTGAATTGGAGATTTCCCTAATTTCTCCGAAATGTATTACCCCCGTGTTCAACTCGTTCGATATTTTTCCCCAAGAGATCTCAAGGGTAAATGAATATATTGGAGTCGAAACGGAGACTTAAGTCAACATTTCAAAAAAATTTCCCCTTTTTGATGGCAATTTTCGCAAGTTTTTTCTTTATATTCGTACATCTATCAGTATTTAGAATGTTTCACTCTCAACACACCTCGGATTTGTACGAAACTTTATACATTAAATCCTAAGACATTGGGCTAGAACTTTTGTGCCCATGACCCTCGCATATTCTTTAGTATTCACAATCAAAACATTGCACGAATCCATATTAGAGAAATCGAAGATTTCTGAAAGGGGTACCCCTTTGGTGAATTGGAGATTTCCCTAATTTCTCCGAAATGTATTACCCCCGTGTTCAACTCGTTCGATATATTTCCCCAACAGATCTCATGGGTAAATGAATATATTGGAGTCGAAACAGAGACTTAAGTCAACATTTCAAAAAAAATTCCCCTTTTTGATGGCAATTTAAAGCAAGTTTTTTCCTTATATTCGTAAATCTCTCAGTATTTTGACTGTTTTCACCCTCAACACACCTCGGATTCGTACGAAACTTTATACATAGAACCCTAAGACATAGGCCTACAAATTTTGTGCCCATGACCCTCGCATATTATTTAGGATTCACTAGCAAAACATTGCTCGAATCCATATTAGAGAAATCGGAGATTTCTGAAAGGGGTACCCCTTTGGTGAATTGGAGATTTCACTAATTTCTCCGAAATGTATTACCCTCGTGTTCAACTCGTTAGATATTTTTCCGCAAGGGATCTCATGGGTAAATGAATATATTGGAGTCGAAACGGAGACTTAAGTCAACATTTCAAAAAAAATTCCCCTTTTTGATGGCAATTTTCGCAAGTTTTTTCCTTATATTCGTACATCTCTCAGTATTTTGACTGTTTCACCCTCAACACACCTAGGATTCGTACGAAACTTTATACATAGAACCTTAAGACATAGGGCTACAACTTTTGTGCCCAAAACCCTAGCATATTCTTTAGTATTCACTATCAAAACATTGCTTTACTTCATATTAGAGAAATCGAAGATTTCTGAAAGGGGTACCCCTTTGGTGAATTGGAGATATCCCTAATTTCTCCGAAATGTATTACCCCCGTGTTCAACTCGTTCTATATTTTTCCCCAAGAGATCTCAAGGGTAAATGAATATATTGGAGTCGAAACGGAGACTTAAGTCAACATTTCAAAAAAATTTCCCCTTTTTGATGGCAATTTTCGCAAGTTTTTTCTTTATATTCGTACATCTATCAGTATTTAGAATGTTTCACCCTCAACACACCTCGGATTTGTACGAATCTTTACACATTAAATCCTAAGACATAGGGATAGAACTTTTGTGCCCATGACCCTCGCATATTCTTTAGTATTCATTATCAAATCATTGCTCGAATCCATATTAGAGAAATCGAAGATTTCTGAAAGGGGTACCCCTTTGGTGAATTGGAGATTTCCCTAATTTCTCCGAAATGTATTACCCCCGTGTTCAACTCGTTCGATATTTTTCCCCAAGAGATCTCAAGGGTAAATGAATATATTGGAGTCGAAACGGAGACTTAAGTCAACATTTCAAAAAAATTTCCTATTTTTGATGGCAATTTTCGCAAGTTTTTTCTTTATATTCGTACATCTATCAGTATTTAGAATGTTTCACCCTCAACACACCTCGGATTTGTACGAAACTTTACACATTAAATCCTAAGACATAGGCCTACAACTTTTGTGCCCATGACCCTCGCATATTCTTTAGTATTCATTATCAAATCATTGCTCGAATCCATATTAGAGAAATCGAAGATTTCTGAAAGGGGTACCCCTTTGGTGAATTGGAGATTTCCCTAATTTCTCCGAAATGTATTACCCCCGTGTTCAACTCGTTCGATATTTTTCCCCAAGAGATCTCATGGGTAAATGAATATATTGGAGTCGAAACGGAGACTTAAGTCAACATTTCAAAAAAAAATCCCCTTTTTGATGGCAATTTTCGCAAGTTTTTTCCTTATATTCGTACATCTCTCAGTATTTTGACTGTTTCACCCTCAACACACCTCGGATTTGTACGAAACTTTATAAAATAAATCCTAAGACATAGGGCCACAACTTTTGTGCCGATGACCCTCGCATATTCTTTAGTATTCACTATGAAAACATTGCTCGAATCCATATTAGAGAAATCGAAGATTTCTGAAAGGGGTACCCCTTTGGTGAATTGGAGATTTCACTAATTTCTCCGAAATGTATTACCCCCGTGTTCAACACGTTCGATATATTTCCCCAACAGATCTCATGGGTAAATGAATATATTGGAGTCGAAACAGAGACTTAAGTCAACATTTCAAAAAAAATTCCCCTTTTTGATGGCAATTTTCGCAAGTTTTTTCCTTATATTCGTACATCTCTCAGTATTTTGACTGTTTCACCCTCAACACACCTCGGATTTGTACGAAACTTTATAAAATAAATCCTAAGACATAGGGCCACAACTTTTGTCTCGATGACCCTCGCATATTCTTTAGTATTCACTATGAAAACATTGCTCGAATCCATATTAGAGAAATCGAAGATTTCTGAAAGGGCTACCCCTTTGGTGAATTGGAGATTTCACTAATTTCTCCGAAATGTATTACCCCCGCGTTCAACTCGTTCGATATTTTTCCCCAAGTGATCTCATGGGTAAATGAATATATTGGAGTCGAAACGGAGAATTAAGTCAACATTTCAAAAAAATTTCCCCTTTTTGATGGCAATTTTCGCAAGTTTTTTCCTTATATTCGTACATCTCTCAGTATTTTGACTGTTTCACCCTCAACACACCTCGGATTTGTACGAAACTTTATAAAATAAATCCTAAGACATAGGGCCACAACTTTTGTCTCGATGACCCTCGCATATTCTTTAGTATTCACTATGAAAACATTGCTCGAATCCATATTAGAGAAATCGAAGATTTCTGAAAGGGCTACCCCTTTGGTGAATTGGAGATTTCACTAATTTCTCCGAAATGTATTACCCCCGCGTTCAACTCGTTCGATATTTTTCCCCAAGTGATCTCATGGGTAAATGAATATATTGGAGTCGAAACGGAGAATTAAGTCAACATTTCAAAAAAATTTCCCCTTTTTGATGGCAATTTTCGCAAGTTTTTTCTTTATATTCGTACATCTATCAGTATTTAGAATGTTTCACTCTCAACACACCTCGGATTTGTACGAAACTTTATACATTAAATCCTAAGACATTGGGCTAGAACTTTTGTGCCCATGACCCTCGCATATTCTTTAGTATTCACTATTAAAACATTGCACGAATCCATATTAGAGAAATCGAAGATTTCTGAAAGGGGTACCCCTTTGGTGAATTGGAGATTTCCCTAATTTCTCCGAAATGTATTACCCCCGTGTTCAACTCGTTCGATATTTTTCCCCAAGAGATCTCAAGGGTAAATGAATATATTGGAGTCGAAACGGAGACTTAAGTCAACATTTCAAAAAAATTTCCCCTTTTTGATGGCAATTTTCGCAAGTTTTTTCTTTATATTCGTACATCTATCAGTATTTAGAATGTTTCACTCTCAACACACCTCGGATTTGTACGAAACTTTATACATTAAATCCTAAGACATTGGGCTAGAACTTTTGTGCCCATGACCCTCGCATATTCTTTAGTATTCACTATCAAAACATTGCACGAATCCATATTAGAGAAATCGAAGATTTCTGAAAGGGGTACCCCTTTGGTGAATTGGAGATTTCCCTAATTTCTCCGAAATGTATTACCCCCGTGTTCAACTCGTTCGATATTTTTCCCCAAGAGATCTCATGGGTAAATGAATATATTGGAGTCGAAACGGAGACTTAAGTCAACATTTCAAAAAAAATTCCCTTTTTGATGGCAATTTTCGCAAGTTTTTTCCTTATATTCGTACATCTCTCAGTATTTTGACTGTTTCACCCTCAACACACCTCGGATTTGTACGAAACTTTATAAAATAAATCCTAAGACATAGGGCCACAACTTTTGTGCCGATGACCCTCGCATATTCTTTAGTATTCACTATGAAAACATTGCTCGAATCCATATTAGAGAAATCGAAGATTTCTGATAGGGCTACCCCTTTGGTGAATTGGAGATTTCACTAATTTCTCCGAAATGTATTACCCCCGTGTTCAACTCGTTCGATATTTTTCCCCAAGTGATCTCATGGGTAAATGAATATATTGGAGTCGAAACGGAGAATTAAGTCAACATTTCAAAAAAATTTCCCCTTTTTGATGGCAATTTTCGCAAGTTTTTTCTTTATATTCGTACATCTATCAGTATTTAGAATGTTTCACTCTCAACACACCTCGGATTTGTACGAAACTTTATACATTAAATCCTAAGACATTGGGCTAGAACTTTTGTGCCCATGACCCTCGCATATTCTTTAGTATTCACTATTAAAACATTGCACGAATCCATATTAGAGAAATCGAAGATTTCTGAAAGGGGTACCCCTTTGGTGAATTGGAGATTTCCCTAATTTCTCCGAAATGTATTACCCCCGTGTTCAACTCGTTCGATATTTTTCCCCAAGAGATCTCATGGGTAAATGAATATATTGGAGTCGAAACGGAGACTTAAGTCAACATTTCAAAAAAAATTCCCCTTTTTGATGGCAATTTTCGCAAGTTTTTTCCTTATATTCGTACATCTATCAGTATTTTGAATGTTTCACCCTCAACACACCTCGGATTTGTACAAAACTTTATAAAATAAATCCTAAGACATAGGCCTACAACTTTTGTGCCCATGACCCTCGCATATTCTTTAGTATTCACTATCAAAACATTGCACGAATCCATATTAGAGAAATCGAAGATTTCTGAAAGGGGTACCCCTTTGGTGAATTGGAGATTTCCCTAATTTCTCCGAAATGTATTACCCCCGTGTTCAACTCGTTCGATATTTTTCCCCAAGAGATCTCATGGGTAAATGAATATATTGGAGTCGAAACGGAGACTTAAGTCAACATTTCAAAAAAAAATCCCCTTTTTGATGGCAATTTTCGCAAGTTTTTTCCTTATATTCGTACATCTCTCAGTATTTTGACTGTTTCACCCTCAACACACCTCGGATTTGTACGAAACTTTATAAAATAAATCCTAAGACATAGGGCCACAACTTTTGTGCCGATGACCCTCGCATATTCTTTAGTATTCACTATGAAAACATTGCTCGAATCCATATTAGAGAAATCGAAGATTTCTGAAAGGGGTACCCCTTTGGTGAATTGGAGATTTCACTAATTTCTCCGAAATGTATTACCCCCGTGTTCAACACGTTCGATATATTTCCCCAACAGATCTCATGGGTAAATGAATATATTGGAGTCGAAACAGAGACTTAAGTCAACATTTCAAAAAAAATTCCTCTTTTTGATGGCAATTTTCGCAAGTTTTTTCCTTATATTCGTACATCTCTCAGTATTTTGACTGTTTCACCCTCAACACACCTCGGATTTGTACGAAACTTTATAAAATAAATCCTAAGACATAGGGCCACAACTTTTGTGCCGATGACCCTCGCATATTCTTTAGTATTCACTATGAAAACATTGCTCGAATCCATATTAGAGAAATCGAAGATTTCTGAAAGGGCTACCCCTTTGGTGAATTGGAGATTTCACTAATTTCTCCGAAATGTATTACCCCCGCGTTCAACTCGTTCGATATTTTTCCCCAAGTGATCTCATGGGTAAATGAATATATTGGAGTCGAAACAGAGACTTAAGTCAACATTTCAAAAAAAATTCCCCTTTTTGATGGCAATTTTCGCAAGTTTTTTCCTTATATTCGTAAATCTTTCAGTATTTTGACAGTTTTCACCCTCAACACACCTCGGATTCGTACGAAACTTTATACATAGAACCCTAAGACATAGGCCTACAAATTTTGTGCCCATGACCCTCGCATATTATTTAGGATTCACTAGCAAAACATTGCTCGAATCCATATTAGAGAAATCGAAGATTTCTGAAAGGGGTACCCCTTTGGTGAATTGGAGATTTCACTAATTTCTCCGAAATGTATTACCCTCGTGTTCAACTCGTTAGATATTTTTCCGCAAGGGATCTCATGGGTAAATGAATATATTGGAGTCGAAACGGAGACTTAAGTCAACATTTCAAAAAAAATTCCCCTTTTTGATGGCAATTTTCGCAAGTTTTTTCCTTATATTCGTACATCTCTCAGTATTTTGACTGTTTCACCCTCAACACACCTAGGATTCGTACGAAACTTTATACATAGAACCTTAAGACATAGGGCTACAACTTTTGTGCCCATAACCCTAGCATATTCTTTAGTATTCACTATCAAAACATTGCTTTACTTCATATTAGAGAAATCGAAGATTTCTGAAAGGGGTACCCCTTTGGTGAATTGGAGATTTCCCTAATTTCTCCGAAATGTATTACCCCCGTGTTCAACTCGTTCGATATTTTTCCCCAAGAGATCTCATGGGTAAATGAATATATTGGAGTCGAAACGGAGACTTAAGTCAACATTTCAAAAAAAAATCCCCTTTTTGATGGCAATTTTCGCAAGTTTTTTCCTTATATTCGTACATCTCTCAGTATTTTGACTGTTTCACCCTCAACACACCTCGGATTTGTACGAAACTTTATAAAATAAATCCTAAGACATAGGGCCACAACTTTTGTGCCGATGACCCTCGCATATTCTTTAGTATTCACTATGAAAACATTGCTCGAATCCATATTAGAGAAATCGAAGATTTCTGAAAGGGGTACCCCTTTGGTGAATTGGAGATTTCACTAATTTCTCCGAAATGTATTACCCCCGTGTTCAACACGTTCGATATATTTCCCCAACAGATCTCATGGGTAAATGAATATATTGGAGTCGAAACAGAGACTTAAGTCAACATTTCAAAAAAAATTCCTCTTTTTGATGGCAATTTTCGCAAGTTTTTTCCTTATATTCGTACATCTCTCAGTATTTTGACTGTTTCACCCTCAACACACCTCGGATTTGTACGAAACTTTATAAAATAAATCCTAAGACATAGGGCCACAACTTTTGTGCCGATGACCCTCGCATATTCTTTAGTATTCACTATGAAAACATTGCTCGAATCCATATTAGAGAAATCGAAGATTTCTGAAAGGGCTACCCCTTTGGTGAATTGGAGATTTCACTAATTTCTCCGAAATGTATTACCCCCGCGTTCAACTCGTTCGATATTTTTCCCCAAGTGATCTCATGGGTAAATGAATATATTGGAGTCGAAACAGAGACTTAAGTCAACATTTCAAAAAAAATTCCCCTTTTTGATGGCAATTTTCGCAAGTTTTTTCCTTATATTCGTAAATCTCTCAGTATTTTGACAGTTTTCACCCTCAACACACCTCGGATTCGTACGAAACTTTATACATAGAACCCTAAGACATAGGCCTACAAATTTTGTGCCCATGACCCTCGCATATTATTTAGGATTCACTAGCAAAACATTGCTCGAATCCATATTAGAGAAATCGAAGATTTCTGAAAGGGGTACCCCTTTGGTGAATAGGAGATTTCACTAATTTCTCCGAAATGTATTACCCTCGTGTTCAACTCGTTAGATATTTTTCCGCAAGGGATCTCATGGGTAAATGAATATATTGGAGTCGAAACGGAGACTTAAGTCAACATTTCAAAAAAAATTCCCCTTTTTGATGGCAATTTTCGCAAGTTTTTTCCTTATATTCGTACATCTCTCAGTATTTTGACTGTTTCACCCTCAACACACCTAGGATTCGTACGAAACTTTATACATAGAACCTTAAGACATAGGGCTACAACTTTTGTGCCCATAACCCTAGCATATTCTTTAGTATTCACTATCAAAACATGGCTTTACTTCATATTAGAGAAATCGAAGATTTCTGAAAGGGGTACCCCTTTGGTGAATTGGAGATTTCCCTAATTTCTCCGAAATGTATTACCCCCGTGTTCAACTCGTTCGATATTTTTCCCCAAGAGATCTCATGGGTAAATGAATATATTGGAGTCGAAACGGAGACTTAAGTCAACATTTCAAAAAAAAATCCCCTTTTTGATGGCAATTTTCGCAAGTTTTTTCCTTATATTCGTACATCTCTCAGTATTTTGACTGTTTCACCCTCAACACACCTAGGATTCGTACGAAACTTTATACATAGAACCTTAAGACATAGGGCTACAACTTTTGTGCCCATAACCCTAGCATATTCTTTAGTATTCACTATCAAAACATTGCTTTACTTCATATTAGAGAAATCGAAGATTTCTGAAAGGGGTACCCCTTTGGTGAATTGGAGATTTCCCTAATTTCTCCGAAATGTATTACCCCCGTGTTCAACTCGTTCGATATTTTTCCCCAAGAGATCTCATGGGTAAATGAATATATTGGAGTCGAAACGGAGACTTAAGTCAACATTTCAAAAAAAATTCCCCTTTTTGATGGCAATTTTCGCAAGTTTTTTCCTTATATTCGTACATCTCTCAGTATTTTGACTGTTTCACCCTCAACACACCTCGGATTTGTACGAAACTTTATAAAATAAATCCTAAGACATAGGGCCACAACTTTTGTGCCGATGACCCTCGCATATTCTTTAGTATTCACTATGAAAACATTGCTCGAATCCATATTAGAGAAATCGAAGATTTCTGAAAGGGGTACCCCTTTGGTGAATTGGAGATTTCACTAATTTCTCCGAAATGTATTACCCCCGTGTTCAACACGTTCGATATATTTCCCCAACAGATCTCATGGGTAAATGAATATATTGGAGTCGAAACAGAGACTTAAGTCAACATTTCAAAAAAAATTCCCCTTTTTGATGGCAATTTTCGCAAGTTTTTTCCTTATATTCGTACATCTCTCAGTATTTTGACTGTTTCACCCTCAACACACCTCGGATTTGTACGAAACTTTATAAAATAAATCCTAAGACATAGGGCCACAACTTTTGTGCCGATGACCCTCGCATATTCTTTAGTATTCACTATGAAAACATTGCTCGAATCCATATTAGAGAAATCGAAAATTTCTGAAAGGGCTACCCCTTTGGTGAATTGGAGATTTCACTAATTTCTCCGAAATGTATTACCCCCGCGTTCAACTCGTTCGATATTTTTCCCCAAGTGATCTCATGGGTAAATGAATATATTGGAGTCGAAACGGAGAATTAAGTCAACATTTCAAAAACATTTCCCCTTTTTGATGGCAATTTTCGCAAGTTTTTTCTTTATATTCGTACATCTATCAGTATTTAGAATGTTTCACCCTCAACACACCTCAGATTTGTACGAATCTTTATACATTAAATCCTAAGACATAGGGCTAGAACTTTTGTGCCCATGACCCTCGCATATTCTTTAGTATTCATTATCAAATCATTGCTCGAATCCATATTAGAGAAATCGAAGATTTCTGAAAGTGGTACCCCTTTAGTGAATTGGAGATTTCCCTAATTTCTCCGAAATGTATTACCCCCGTGTTCACCTCATTTGATATATTTCCCCAAGAGATCTCATGGGTAAATGAATATATTGGAGTAGAAACGGAGACTTAAGTCAACATTTCAAAAAAAATTCCCCTTTTTGATGGCAATTTTCGCAAGTTTTTTCCTTATATTCGTACATCTCTCAGTATTTTGACTGTTTCACCCTCAACACACCTCGGATTTGTACGAAACTTTATAAAATAAATCCTAAGACATAGGGCCACAACTTTTGTGCCGATGACCCTCGCATATTCTTTAGTATTCACTATGAAAACATTGCTCGAATCCATATTAGAGAAATCGAAGATTTCTGAAAGGGGTACCCCTTTGGTGAATTGGAGATTTCACTAATTTCTTCGAAATGTATTACCCCCGTGTTCAACTCGTTCGATATATTTCCCCAACAGATCTCATGGGTAAATGAATATATTGGAGTCGAAACAGAGACTTAAGTCAACATTTCAAAAAAAATTCCCCTTTTTGATGGCAATTTTCGCAAGTTTTTTCCTTATATTCGTAAATCTCTCAGTATTTTGACTGTTTTCACCCTCAACACACCTCGGATTCGTACGAAACTTTATACATAGAACCCTAAGACATAGGCCTACAAATTTTGTGCCCATGACCCTCGCATATTATTTAGGATTCACTAGCAAAACATTGCTCGAATCCATATTAGAGAAATCGAAGATTTCTGAAAGGGGTACCCCTTTGGTGAATTGGAGATTTCACTAATTTCTCCGAAATGTATTACCCTCGTGTTCAACTCGTTAGATATTTTTCCGCAAGGGATCTCATGGGTAAATGAATATATTGGAGTCGAAACGGAGACTTAAGTCAACATTTCAAAAAAAATTCCCCTTTTTGATGGCAATTTTCGCAAGTTTTTTCCTTATATTCGTACATCTCTCAGTATTTTGACTGTTTCACCCTCAACACACCTAGGATTCGTACGAAACTTTATACATAGAACCTTAAGACATAGGGCTACAACTTTTGTGCCCATAACCCTAGCATATTCTTTAGTATTCACTATCAAAACATTGCTTTACTTCATATTAGAGAAATCGAAGATTTCTGAAAGGGGTACCCCTTTGGTGAATTGGAGATTTCCCTAATTTCTCCGAAATGTATTACCCCCGTGTTCAACTCGTTCGATATTTTTCCCCAAGAGATCTCAAGGGTAAATGAATATATTGGAGTCGAAACGGAGACTTAAGTCAACATTTCAAAAAAATTTCCCCTTTTTGATGGCAATTTTCGCAAGTTTTTTCTTTATATTCGTACATCTATCAGTATTTAGAATGTTTCACTCTCAACACACCTCGGATTTGTACGAAACTTTATACATTAAATCCTAAGACATTGGGCTAGAACTTTTGTGCCCATGACCCTCGCATATTCTTTAGTATTCACTATGAAAACATTGCACGAATCCATATTAGAGAAATCGAAGATTTCTGAAAGGGGTACCCCTTTGGTGAATTGGAGATTTCCCTAATTTCTCCGAAATGTATTACCCCCGTGTTCAACTCGTTCGATATTTTTCCCCAAGAGATCTCATGGGTAAATGAATATATTGGAGTCGAAACGGAGACTTAAGTCAACATTTCAAAAAAAATTCCCCTTTTTGATGGCAATTTTCGCAAGTTTTTTCCTTATATTCGTACATCTATCAGTATTTTGAATGTTTCACCCTCAACACACCTCGGATTTGTACGAAACTTTATAAAATAAATCCTAAGACATAGGCCTACAACTTTTGTGCCCATGACCCTCGCATATTCTTTAGTATTCACTATCAAAACATTGCACGAATCCATATTAGAGAAATCGAAGATTTCTGAAAGGGGTACCCCTTTGGTGAATTGGAGATTTCCCTAATTTCTCCGAAATGTATTACCCCCGTGTTCAACTCGTTCGATATTTTTCCCCAAGAGATCTCATGGGTAAATGAATATATTGGAGTCGAAACGGAGACTTAAGTCAACATTTCAAAAAAAAATCCCCTTTTTGATGGCAATTTTCGCAAGTTTTTTCCTTATATTCGTACATCTCTCAGTATTTTGACTGTTTCACCCTCAACACACCTCGGATTTGTACGAAACTTTATAAAATAAATCCTAAGACATAGGGCCACAACTTTTGTGCCGATGACCCTCGCATATTCTTTAGTATTCACTATGAAAACATTGCTCGAATCCATATTAGAGAAATCGAAGATTTCTGAAAGGGGTACCCCTTTGGTGAATTGGAGATTTCACTAATTTCTCCGAAATGTTTACCCCCGTGTTCAACACGTTCGATATATTTCCCCAACAGATCTCATGGGTAAATGAATATATTGGAGTCGAAACAGAGACTTAAGTCAACATTTCAAAAAAAATTCCCCTTTTTGATGGCAATTTTCGCAAGTTTTTTCCTTATATTCGTACATCTCTCAGTATTTTGACTGTTTCACCCTCAACACACCTCGGATTTGTACGAAACTTTATAAAATAAATCCTAAGACATAGGGCCACAACTTTTGTGCCGATGACCCTCGCATATTCTTTAGTATTCACTATGAAAACATTGCTCGAATCCATATTAGAGAAATCGAAGATTTCTGAAAGGGCTACCCCTTTGGTGAATTGGAGATTTCACTAATTTCTCCGAAATGTATTACCCCCGCGTTCAACTCGTTCGATATTTTTCCCCAAGTGATCTCATGGGTAAATGAATATATTGGAGTCGAAACAGAGACTTAAGTCAACATTTCAAAAAAAATTCCCCTTTTTGATGGCAATTTTCGCAAGTTTTTTCCTTATATTCGTAAATCTCTTAGTATTTTGACTGTTTTCACCCTCAACACACCTCGGATTCGTACGAAACTTTATACATAGAACCCTAAGACATAGGCCTACAAATTTTGTGCCCATGACCCTCGCATATTATTTAGGATTCACTAGCAAAACATTGCTCGAATCCATATTAGAGAAATCGAAGATTTCTGAAAGGGGTACCCCTTTGGTGAATGGGAGATTTCACTAATTTCTCCGAAATGTATTACCCTCGTGTTCAACTCGTTAGATATTTTTCCGCAAGGGATCTCATGGGTAAATGAATATATTGGAGTCGAAACGGAGACTTAAGTCAACATTTCAAAAAAAAATCCCCTTTTTGATGGCAATTTTCGCAAGTTTTTTCCTTATATTCGTACATCTCTCAGTATTTTGACTGTTTCACCCTCAACACACCTAGGATTCGTACGAAACTTTATACATAGAACCTTAAGACATAGGGCTACAACTTTTGTGCCCATAACCCTAGCATATTCTTTAGTATTCACTATCAAAACATTGCTTTACTTCATATTAGAGAAATCGAAGATTTCTGAAAGGGGTACCCCTTTGGTGAATTGGAGATTTCCCTAATTTCTCCGAAATGTATTACCCCCGTGTTCAACTCGTTCGATATTTTTCCCCAAGAGATCTCATGGGTAAATGAATATATTGGAGTCGAAACGGAGACTTAAGCCAACATTTCAAAAAAAATTCCCCTTTTTGATGGCAATTTTCGCAAGTTTTTTCCTTATATTCGTACATCTCTCAGTATTTTGACTGTTTCACCCTCAACACACCTCGGATTTGTACGAAACTTTATAAAATAAATCCTAAGACATAGGGCCACAACTTTTGTGCCGATGACCCTCGCATATTCTTTAGTATTCACTATGAAAACATTGCTCGAATCCATATTAGAGAAATCGAAGATTTCTGAAAGGGGTACCCCTTTGGTGAATTGGAGATTTCACTAATTTCTCCGAAATGTATTACCCCCGTGTTCAACACGTTCGATATATTTCCCCAACAGATCTCATGGGTAAATGAATATATTGGAGTCGAAACAGAGACTTAAGTCAACATTTCAAAAAAAATTCCCCTTTTTGATGGCAATTTTCGCAAGTTTTTTCCTTATATTCGTACATCTCTCAGTATTTTGACTGTTTCACCCTCAACACACCTCGGATTTGTACGAAACTTTATAAAATAAATCCTAAGACATAGGGCCACAACTTTTGTGCCGATGACCCTCGCATATTCTTTAGTATTCACTATGAAAACATTGCTCGAATCCATATTAGAGAAATCGAAGATTTCTGAAAGGGCTACCCCTTTGGTGAATTGGAGATTTCACTAATTTCTCCGAAATGTATTACCCCCGCGTTCAACTCGTTCGATATTTTTCCCCAAGTGATCTCATGGGTAAATGAATATATTGGAGTCGAAACGGAGAATTAAGTCAACATTTCAAAAAAATTTCCCCTTTTTGATGGCAATTTTCGCAAGTTTTTTCTTTATATTCGTACATCTATCAGTATTTAGAATGTTTCACCCTCAACACACCTCAGATTTGTACGAATCTTTATACATTAAATCCTAAGACATAGGGCTAGAACTTTTGTGCCCATGACCCTCGCATATTCTTTAGTATTCATTATCAAATCATTGCTCGAATCCATATTAGAGAAATCGAAGATTTCTGAAAGGGGTACCCCTTTAGTGAATTGGAGATTTCCCTAATTTCTCCGAAATGTATTACCCCCATGTTCACCTCATTTGATATATTTCCCCAAGAGATCTCATGGGTAAATGAATATATTGGAGTAGAAACGGAGACTTAAGTCAACATTTCAAAAAAAATTCCCCTTTTTGATGGCAATTTTCGCAAGTTTTTTCCTTATATTCGTACATCTCTCAGTATTTTGACTGTTTCACCCTCAACACACCTCGGATTTGTACGAAACTTTATAAAATAAATCCTAAGACATAGGGCCACAACTTTTGTGCCGATGACCCTCGCATATTCTTTAGTATTCACTATGAAAACATTGCTCGAATCCATATTAGAGAAATCGAAGATTTCTGAAAGGGGTACCCCTTTGGTGAATTGGAGATTTCACTAATTTCTCCGAAATGTATTACCCCCGTGTTCAACTCGTTCGATATATTTCCCCAACAGATCTCATGGGTAAATGAATATATTGGAGTCGAAACAGAGACTTAAGTCAACATTTCAAAAAAAATTCCCCTTTTTGATGGCAATTTTCGCAAGTTTTTTCCTTATATTCGTAAATCTCTCAGTATTTTGACTGTTTTCACCCTCAACACACCTCGGATTCGTACGAAACTTTATACATAGAACCCTAAGACATAGGCCTACAAATTTTGTGCCCATGACCCTCGCATATTATTTAGGATTCACTAGCAAAACATTGCTCGAATCCATATTAGAGAAATCGAAGATTTCTGAAAGGGGTACCCCTTTGGTGAATTGGAGATTTCACTAATTTCTCCGAAATGTATTACCCTCGTGTTCAACTCGTTAGATATTTTTCCGCAAGGGATCTCATGGGTAAATGAATATATTGGAGTCGAAACGGAGACTTAAGTCAACATTTCAAAAAAAATTCCCCTTTTTGATGGCAATTTTCGCAAGTTTTTTCCTTATATTCGTACATCTCTCAGTATTTTGACTGTTTCACCCTCAACACACCTAGGATTCGTACGAAACTTTATACATAGAACCTTAAGACATAGGGCTACAACTTTTGTGCCCATAACCCTAGCATATTCTTTAGTATTCACTATCAAAACATTGCTTTACTTCATATTAGAGAAATCGAAGATTTCTGAAAGGGGTACCCCTTTGGTGAATTGGAGATTTCCCTAATTTCTCCGAAATGTATTACCCCCGTGTTCAACTCGTTCGATATTTTTCCCCAAGAGATCTCAAGGGTAAATGAATATATTGGAGTCGAAACGGAGACTTAAGTCAACATTTCAAAAAAATTTCCCCTTTTTGATGGCAATTTTCGCAAGTTTTTTCTTTATATTCGTACATCTATCAGTATTTAGAATGTTTCACTCTCAACACACCTCGGATTTGTACGAAACTTTATACATTAAATCCTAAGACATTGGGCTAGAACTTTTGTGCCCATGACCCTCGCATATTCTTTAGTATTCACTATCAAAATATTGCACGAATCCATATTAGAGAAATCGAAGATTTCTGAAAGGGGTACCCCTTTGGTGAATTGGAGATTTCCCTAATTTCTCCGAAATGTATTACCCCCGTGTTCAACTCGTTCGATATTTTTCCCCAAGAGATCTCATGGGTAAATGAATATATTGGAGTCGAAACGGAGACTTAAGTCAACATTTCAAAAAAAATTCCCTTTTTGATGGCAATTTTCGCAAGTTTTTTCCTTATATTCGTACATCTCTCAGTATTTTGACTGTTTCACCCTCAACACACCTCGGATTTGTACAAAACTTTATAAAATATATCCTAAGACATAGGGCCACAACTTTTGTGCCGATGACCCTCGCATATTCTTTAGTATTCACTATGAAAACATTGCTCGAATCCATATTAGAGAAATCGAAGATTTCTGAAAGGGCTACCCCTTTGGTGAATTGGAGATTTCACTAATTTCTCCGAAATGTATTACCCCCGTGTTCAACTCGTTCGATATTTTTCCCCAAGTGATCTCATGGGTAAATGAATATATTGGAGTCGAAACGGAGCGTTAAGTCAACATTTCAAAAAAAATTCCCCTTTTTGATGCAATTTTCGCAAGTTTTTTCCTTGTATTGGTACGTCTCTTAGAGTTTTGACTGTATCAGCCTCTACACACCTTGGATTTGCACGAAATTTTATACATAGAACCCTAAGACATAGGGCTACAACTTTTGTGCCCATGACCCTCGCATATTCTTTAGTATTCACTATCAAAACATTGCACGAATCCATATTAGAGAAATCGAAGATTTCTGAAAGGGGTACCCCTTTGGTGAATTGGAGATTTCCCTAATTTCTCCGAAATGTATTACCCCCGTGTTCAACTCGTTCGATATTTTTCCCCAAGAGATCTCATGGGTAAATGAATATATTGGAGTCGAAACGGAGACTTAAGTCAACATTTCAAAAAAAAATCCCCTTTTTGATGGCAATTTTCGCAAGTTTTTTCCTTATATTCGTACATCTCTCAGTATTTTGACTGTTTCACCCTCAACACACCTCGGATTTGTACGAAACTTTATAAAATAAATCCTAAGACATAGGGCCACAACTTTTGTGCCGATGACCCTCGCATATTCTTTAGTATTCACTATGAAAACATTGCTCGAATCCATATTAGAGAAATCGAAGATTTCTGAAAGGGGTACCCCTTTGGTGAATTGGAGATTTCACTAATTTCTCCGAAATGTTTACCCCCGTGTTCAACACGTTCGATATATTTCCCCAACAGATCTCATGGGTAAATGAATATATTGGAGTCGAAACAGAGACTTAAGTCAACATTTCAAAAAAAATTCCCCTTTTTGATGGCAATTTTCGCAAGTTTTTTCCTTATATTCGTACATCTCTCAGTATTTTGACTGTTTCACCCTCAACACACCTCGGATTTGTACGAAACTTTATAAAATAAATCCTAAGACATAGGGCCACAACTTTTGTGCCGATGACCCTCGCATATTCTTTAGTATTCACTATGAAAACATTGCTCGAATCCATATTAGAGAAATCGAAGATTTCTGAAAGGGCTACCCCTTTGGTGAATTGGAGATTTCACTAATTTCTCCGAAATGTATTACCCCCGCGTTCAACTCGTTCGATATTTTTCCCCAAGTGATCTCATGGGTAAATGAATATATTGGAGTCGAAACAGAGACTTAAGTCAACATTTCAAAAAAAATTCCCCTTTTTGATGGCAATTTTCGCAAGTTTTTTCCTTATATTCGTAAATCTCTTAGTATTTTGACTGTTTTCACCCTCAACACACCTCGGATTCGTACGAAACTTTATACATAGAACCCTAAGACATAGGCCTACAAATTTTGTGCCCATGACCCTCGCATATTATTTAGGATTCACTAGCAAAACATTGCTCGAATCCATATTAGAGAAATCGAAGATTTCTGAAAGGGGTACCCCTTTGGTGAATGGGAGATTTCACTAATTTCTCCGAAATGTATTACCCTCGTGTTCAACTCGTTAGATATTTTTCCGCAAGGGATCTCATGGGTAAATGAATATATTGGAGTCGAAACGGAGACTTAAGTCAACATTTCAAAAAAAATTCCCCTTTTTGATGGCAATTTTCGCAAGTTTTTTCCTTATATTCGTACATCTCTCAGTATTTTGACTGTTTCACCCTCAACACACCTAGGATTCGTACGAAACTTTATACATAGAACCTTAAGACATAGGGCTACAACTTTTGTGCCCATAACCCTAGCATATTCTTTAGTATTCACTATCAAAACATTGCTTTACTTCATATTAGAGAAATCGAAGATTTCTGAAAGGGGTACCCCTTTGGTGAATTGGAGATTTCCCTAATTTCTCCGAAATGTATTACCCCCGTGTTCAACTCGTTCGATATTTTTCCCCAAGAGATCTCATGGGTAAATGAATATATTGGAGTCGAAACAGAGACTTAAGTCAACATTTCAAAAAAAATTCCCCTTTTTGATGGCAATTTTCGCAAGTTTTTTCCTTATATTCGTACATCTCTCAGTATTTTGACTGTTTCACCCTCAACACACCTCGGATTTGTACGAAACTTTATAAAATAAATCCTAAGACATAGGGCCACAACTTTTGTGCCGATGACCCTCGCATATTCTTTAGTATTCACTATGAAAACATTGCTCGAATCCATATTAGAGAAATCGAAGATTTCTGAAAGGGGTACCCCTTTGGTGAATTGGAGATTTCACTAATTTCTCCGAAATGTATTACCCCCGTGTTCAACACGTTCGATATATTTCCCCAACAGATCTCATGGGTAAATGAATATATTGGAGTCGAAACAGAGACTTAAGTCAACATTTCAAAAAAAATTCCCCTTTTTGATGGCAATTTTCGCAAGTTTTTTCCTTATATTCGTACATCTCTCAGTATTTTGACTGTTTCACCCTCAACACACCTCGGATTTGTACGAAACTTTATAAAATAAATCCTAAGACATAGGGCCACAACTTTTCTGCCGATGACCCTCGCATATTCTTTAGTATTCACTATGAAAACATTGCTCGAATCCATATTAGAGAAATCGAAGATTTCTGAAAGGGCTACCCCTTTGGTGAATTGGAGATTTCACTAATTTCTCCGAAATGTATTACCCCCGCGTTCAACTCGTTCGATATTTTTCCCCAAGTGATCTCATGGGTAAATGAATATATTGGAGTCGAAACGGAGAATTAAGTCAACATTTCAAAAAAATTTCCCCTTTTTGATGGCAATTTTCGCAAGTTTTTTCTTTATATTCGTACATCTATCAGTATTTAGAATGTTTCACCCTCAACACACCTCAGATTTGTACGAATCTTTATACATTAAATCCTAAGACATAGGGCTAGAACTTTTGTGCCCATGACCCTCGCATATTCTTTAGTATTCATTATCAAATCATTGCTCGAATCCATATTAGAGAAATCGAAGATTTCTGAAAGGGGTACCCCTTTAGTGAATTGGAGATTTCCCTAATTTCTCCGAAATGTATTACCCCCATGTTCACCTCATTTGATATATTTCCCCAAGAGATCTCATGGGTAAATGAATATATTGGAGTAGAAACGGAGACTTAAGTCAACATTTCAAAAAAAATTCCCCTTTTTGATGGCAATTTTCGCAAGTTTTTTCCTTATATTCGTACATCTCTCAGTATTTTGACTGTTTCACCCTCAACACACCTCGGATTTGTACGAAACTTTATAAAATAAATCCTAAGACATAGGGCTAAAACTTTTGTGCCCATGACCCTTGCATATTCTTTAGTATTCACTATCAAAACATTGCTCGAATCCATATTAGAGAAATCGAAGATTTCTGAAAGGGGTACCCCTTTGGTGAATTGGAGATTTCACTAATTTCTCCGAAATGTATTACCCTCGTGTTCAACTCGTTCGATATTTTTCCCCAAGAGATCTCATGGGGAAATGAATATATTGGAGTCGAAACGGAGCGTTAATTCAACATTTCAAAAAAAATTCCCCTTTTTGATGCAATTTTCGCAAGTTTTTTCCTTGTATTGGTACATCTCTCAGATTTTTGACTGTATCAGCCTCTACACACCTCGGATTTGCACGAAATTTTATACATAGAACCCTAAGACATAGGGCTACAACTTTTGTGCCCATGACCCTCGCATATTCTTTAGTATTCACTATCAAAACATTGATCGAATCCATATTAGAGAAATCTAAGATTTCTGAAAGGGGTACCCCTTTGGTGAATTGGAGATTTCACTAATTTCTCCGAAATGTATTACCATCGTGTTCAACTCGTTCGATATTTTTCCCCAAGAGATCTCTTGGGGAAATGAATATATTGGAGTCGAAACGGAGCGTTAAGTCAACATTTCAAAAAAAATTCCCTTTTTTGATGCAATTTTCGCAAGTTTTTTCCTTGTATTGGTACGTCTCTCAGAGTTTTGACTGTATCAGCCTCTACACACCTCGGATTTGCACGAAATTTTATACATAGAACCCTAAGACATAGGGCTACAACTTTTGTGCCCATGACCCTCGCATATTCTTTAGTATTCACTATGAAAACATTGCTCGAATCCATATTAGAGAAATCGAAGATTTCTGAAAGGGGTACCCCTTTGGTGAATTGGAGATTTCACTAATTTCTCCGAAATGTATTACCCCCGTGTTCAACACGTTCGATATATTTCCCCAACAGATCTCATGGGTAAATGAATATATTGGAGTCGAAACAGAGACTTAAGTCAACATTTCAAAAAAAATTCCCCTTTTTGATGGCAATTTTCGCAAGTTTTTTCCTTATATTCGTACATCTCTCAGTATTTTGACTGTTTCACCCTCAACACACCTCGGATTTGTACGAAACTTTATAAAATAAATCCTAAGACATAGGGCCACAACTTTTCTGCCGATGACCCTCGCATATTCTTTAGTATTCACTATGAAAACATTGCTCGAATCCATATTAGAGAAATCGAAGATTTCTGAAAGGGCTACCCCTTTGGTGAATTGGAGATTTCACTAATTTCTCCGAAATGTATTACCCCCGCGTTCAACTCGTTCGATATTTTTCCCCAAGTGATCTCATGGGTAAATGAATATATTGGAGTCGAAACGGAGAATTAAGTCAACATTTCAAAAAAATTTCCCCTTTTTGATGGCAATTTTCGCAAGTTTTTTCTTTATATTCGTACATCTATCAGTATTTAGAATGTTTCACCCTCAACACACCTCAGATTTGTACGAATCTTTATACATTAAATCCTAAGACATAGGGCTAGAACTTTTGTGCCCATGACCCTCGCATATTCTTTAGTATTCATTATCAAATCATTGCTCGAATCCATATTAGAGAAATCGAAGATTTCTGAAAGGGGTACCCCTTTAGTGAATTGGAGATTTCCCTAATTTCTCCGAAATGTATTACCCCCATGTTCACCTCATTTGATATATTTCCCCAAGAGATCTCATGGGTAAATGAATATATTGGAGTAGAAACGGAGACTTAAGTCAACATTTCAAAAAAAATTCCCCTTTTTGATGGCAATTTTCGCAAGTTTTTTCCTTATATTCGTACATCTCTCAGTATTTTGACTGTTTCACCCTCAACACACCTCGGATTTGTACGAAACTTTATAAAATAAATCCTAAGACATAGGGCCACAACTTTTGTGCCGATGACCCTCGCATATTCTTTAGTATTCACTATGAAAACATTGCTCGAATCCATATTAGAGAAATCGAAGATTTCTGAAAGGGGTACCCCTTTGGTGAATTGGAGATTTCACTAATTTCTCCGAAATGTATTACCCCCGTGTTCAACTCGTTCGATATATTTCCCCAACAGATCTCATGGGTAAATGAATATATTGGAGTCGAAACAGAGACTTAAGTCAACATTTCAAAAAAAATTCCCCTTTTTGATGGCAATTTTCGCAAGTTTTTTCCTTATATTCGTAAATCTCTCAGTATTTTGACTGTTTTCACCCTCAACACACCTCGGATTCGTACGAAACTTTATACATAGAACCCTAAGACATAGGCCTACAAATTTTGTGCCCATGACCCTCGCATATTATTTAGGATTCAC
Organism: Humulus lupulus; assembly: GCF_963169125.1. Lineage (NCBI taxonomy): Eukaryota > Viridiplantae > Streptophyta > Magnoliopsida > Rosales > Cannabaceae > Humulus > Humulus lupulus. The sequence continues at coordinate 1,617,948 of NC_084794.1, read as the reverse complement.
TAGCAAAACATTGCTCGAATCCATATTAGAGAAATCGAAGATTTCTGAAAGGGGTACCCCTTTGGTGAATTGGAGATTTCACTAATTTCTCCGAAATGTATTACCCTCGTGTTCAACTCGTTAGATATTTTTCCGCAAGGGATCTCATGGGTAAATGAATATATTGGAGTCGAAACGGAGACTTAAGTCAACATTTCAAAAAAAATTCCCCTTTTTGATGGCAATTTTCGCAAGTTTTTTCCTTATATTCGTACATCTCTCAGTATTTTGACTGTTTCACCCTCAACACACCTAGGATTCGTACGAAACTTTATACATAGAACCTTAAGACATAGGGCTACAACTTTTGTGCCCATAACCCTAGCATATTCTTTAGTATTCACTATCAAAACATTGCTTTACTTCATATTAGAGAAATCGAAGATTTCTGAAAGGGGTACCCCTTTGGTGAATTGGAGATTTCCCTAATTTCTCCGAAATGTATTACCCCCGTGTTCAACTCGTTCGATATTTTTCCCCAAGAGATCTCAAGGGTAAATGAATATATTGGAGTCGAAACGGAGACTTAAGTCAACATTTCAAAAAAATTTCCCCTTTTTGATGGCAATTTTCGCAAGTTTTTTCTTTATATTCGTACATCTATCAGTATTTAGAATGTTTCACTCTCAACACACCTCGGATTTGTACGAAACTTTATACATTAAATCCTAAGACATTGGGCTAGAACTTTTGTGCCCATGACCCTCGCATATTCTTTAGTATTCACTATCAAAACATTGCACGAATCCATATTAGAGAAATCGAAGATTTCTGAAAGGGGTACCCCTTTGGTGAATTGGAGATTTCCCTAATTTCTCCGAAATGTATTACCCCCGTGTTCAACTCGTTCGATATTTTTCCCCAAGAGATCTCATGGGTAAATGAATATATTGGAGTCGAAACGGAGACTTAAGTCAACATTTCAAAAAAAATTCCCTTTTTGATGGCAATTTTCGCAAGTTTTTTCCTTATATTCGTACATCTCTCAGTATTTTGACTGTTTCACCCTCAACACACCTCGGATTTGTACAAAACTTTATAAAATATATCCTAAGACATAGGGCCACAACTTTTGTGCCGATGACCCTCGCATATTCTTTAGTATTCACTATGAAAACATTGCTCGAATCCATATTAGAGAAATCGAAGATTTCTGAAAGGGCTACCCCTTTGGTGAATTGGAGATTTCACTAATTTCTCCGAAATGTATTACCCCCGTGTTCAACTCGTTCGATATTTTTCCCCAAGTGATCTCATGGGTAAATGAATATATTGGAGTCGAAACGGAGCGTTAAGTCAACATTTCAAAAAAAATTCCCCTTTTTGATGCAATTTTCGCAAGTTTTTTCCTTGTATTGGTACGTCTCTTAGAGTTTTGACTGTATCAGCCTCTACACACCTTGGATTTGCACGAAATTTTATACATAGAACCCTAAGACATAGGGCTACAACTTTTGTGCCCATGACCCTCGCATATTATTTAGTATTCACTATCAAAACATTGCTCGAATCCATATTAGAGAAATCTAAGATTTCTGAAAGGGGTACCCCTTTGGTGAATTGGAGATTTCACTAATTTCTCCGAAATATATTACCATCGTGTTCAACTCGTTCGATATTTTTCCCCAAGAGATCTCTTGGGGAAATAAATATATTGGAGTCGAAACGGAGCGTTAAGTCAACATTTCAAAAAAAATTCCCCTTTTTGATGCAATTTTCGCAAGTTTTTTCCTTGTATTGGTACGTCTCTCAGAGTTTTGACTGTATCAGCCTCTACACACCTCGGATTTGCACGAAATTTTATACATAGAACCCTAAGACATAGGGCTACAACTTTTGTGCCCATGACCCTCGCATATTATTTAGTATTCACTATCAAAACATTGCTCGAATCCATATTAGAGAAATCGAAGATTTCTGAAAGGGGTACCCCTTTGGTGAATTGGAGATTTCACTAATTTCTCCGAAATGTATTACCATCGTGTTCAACTCGTTCGATATTTTTCCCCAAGAGATCTCATGGGGAAATGAATATATTGGAGTCGAAACGGAGCGTTAATTCAACATTTCAAAAAAAATTCCCCTTTTTGATGGCAATTTTCGCAAGTTTTTTCCTTGTATTGGTACGTCTCTCAGAATTTTGACTGTATCGGCCTCTACACACCTCGGATTTGCACGAAATTTTATACATAGAACCCTAAGACATAGGGCTAAAACTTTTGTGCCCATGACCCTCGCATATTCTTTAGTATTCACTTTCAAAACATTGCTCGAATCCATATTAGAGAAATCGAAGATTTCTGAAAGGGGTACCCCTTTGGTGAATTGGAGAATTCACTAATTTCTGCGAAATGTATTACCCTCGTGTTCAACTCGTTCGATATTTTTCCCCAAGAGATCTCATGGGGAAATGAATATATTGGAGTCGAAACGGAGCGTTAATTCAACATTTCAAAAAAAATTCCCCTTTTTGATGCAATTTTCGCAAGTTTTTTCCTTGTATTGGTACGTCTCTCAGATTTTTGACTGTATCGGCCTCTACACACCTCGGATTTGCACGAAATTTTATACATAGAACCCTAAGACATAGGGCTACAACTTTTGTGCCCATGACCCTCGCATATTCTTTAGTATTCACTATCAAAACATTGATCGAATCCATATTAGAGAAATCTAAGATTTCTGAAAGGGGTACCCCTTTGGTGAATTGGAGATTTCACTAATTTCTCCGAAATGTATTACCATCGTGTTCAACTCGTTCGATATTTTTCCCCAAGAGATCTCATGGGGAAATGAATATATTGGAGTCGAAACGGAGCGTTAATTCAACATTTCAAAAAAAATTCCCCTTTTTGATGGCAATTTTCGCAAGTTTTTTCCTTGTATTGGTACGTCTCTCAGAATTTTGACTGTATCGGCCTCTACACACCTCGGATTTGTACGAAATTTTATACATAGAACCCTAAGACATAGGGCTAAAACTTTTGTGCCCATGACCCTCGCATATTCTTTAGTATTCACTTTCAAAACATTGCTCGAATCCATATTAGAGAAATCGAAGATTTCTGAAAGGGGTACCCCTTTGGTGAATTGGAGAATTCACTAATTTCTGCGAAATGTATTACCCTCGTGTTCAACTCGTTCGATATTTTTCCCCAAGAGATCTCATGGGGAAATGAATATATTGGAGTCGAAACGGAGCGTTAATTCAACATTTCAAAAAAAATTCCCCTTTTTGATGCAATTTTCGCAAGTTTTTTCCTTGTATTGGTACGTCTCTCAGATTTTTGACTGTATCAGCCTCTACACACCTCGGATTTGCACAAAATTTTATACATAGAACCCTAAGACATAGGGCTACAACTTTTGTGCCCATGACCCTCGCATATTCTTTAGTATTCACTATCAAAACATTGATCGAATCCATATTAGAGAAATCTAAGATTTCTGAAAGGGGTACCCCTTTGGTGAATTGGAGATTTCACTAATTTCTCCGAAATGTATTACCATCGTGTTCAACTCGTTCGATATTTTTCCCCAAGAGATCTCTTGGGGAAATGAATATATTGGAGTCGAAACGGAGCGTTAAGTCAACATTTCAAAAAAAATTCCCTTTTTTGATGCAATTTTCGCAAGTTTTTTCCTTGTATTGGTACGTCTCTCAGAGTTTTGACTGTATCAGCCTCTACACACCTCGGATTTGCACGAAATTTTATACATAGAACCCTAAGACATAGGGCTACAACTTTTGTGCCCATGACCCTCGCATATTCTTTAGTATTCACTATCAAAACATTGATCGAATCCATATTAGAGAAATCGAAGATTTCTGAAAGGGGTACCCCTTTGGTGAATTGGAGATTTCACTAATTTCTCCGAAATGTATTACCATCGTGTTCAACTCGTTCGATATTTTTCCCCAAGAGATCTCATGGGGAAATGAATATATTGGAGTCGAAACGGAGCGTTAATTCAACATTTCAAAAAAAATTCCCCTTTTTGATGGCAATTTTCGCAAGTTTTTTCCTTGTATTGGTACGTCTCTCAGAGTTTTGACTGTATCCGCCTCTACACACCTCGGATTTGCACGAAATTTTATACATAGAACCCTAAGACATAGGGCTAAAACTTTTGTGCCCATGACCCTCGCATATTCTTTAGTATTCACTATTAAAACATTGATCGAATCCATATTAGAGAAATCTAAGATTTCTGAAAGGGGTACCCCTTTGGTGAATTGGAGAATTCACTAATTTCTGCGAAATGTATTATCCTCGTGTTCAACTCGTTCGATATTTTTCCCCAAGAGATCTCATGGGGAAATGAATATATTGGAGTCGAAACGGAGCGTTAATTCAACATTTCAAAAAAAATTCCCCTTTTTGATGGCAATTTTCGCAAGTTTTTTCCTTGTATTGGTACGTCTCTCAGAATTTTGACTGTATCGGCCTCTACACACCTCGGATTTGTACGAAATTTTATACATAGAACCCTAAGACATAGGGCTACAACTTTTGTGCCCATGACCCTCGCATATTCTTTAGTATTCACTTTCAAAACATTGCTCGAATCCATATTAGAGAAATCGAAGATTTCTGAAAGGGGTACCCCTTTGGTGAATTGGAGAATTCACTAATTTCTGCGAAATGTATTACCCTCGTGTTCAACTCGTTCGATATTTTTCCCCAAGAGATCTCATGGGGAAATGAATATATTGGAGTCGAAACGGAGCGTTAATTCAACATTTCAAAAAAAATTCCCCTTTTTGATGCAATTTTCGCAAGTTTTTTCCTTGTATTGGTACGTCTCTCAGAGTTTTGACTGTATCAGCCTCTACACACCTCGGATTTGCACGAAATTTTATACATAGAACCCTAAGACATAGGGCTACAACTTTTGTGCCCATGACCCTCGCATATTATTTAGTATTCACTATCAAAACATTGCTCGAATCCATATTAGAGAAATCGAAGATTTCTGAAAGGGGTACCCCTTTGGTGAATTGGAGATTTCACTAATTTCTCCGAAATGTATTACCATCGTGTTCAACTCGTTCGATATTTTTCCCCAAGAGATCTCATGGGGAAATGAATATATTGGAGTCGAAATGGAGCGTTAATTCAACATTTCAAAAAAAATTCCCCTTTTTGATGGCAATTTTCGCAAGTTTTTTCCTTGTATTGGTACGTCTCTCAGAGTTTTGACTGTATCAGCCTCTACACACCTCGGATTTGCACGAAATTTTATACATAGAACCCTAAGACATAGGGCTACAACTTTTGAGCCCATGACCCTCGCATATTCTTTAGTATTCACTATCAAAACATTGCTCGAATCCATATTAGAGAAATCGAAGATTTCTGAAAGGGGTACCCCTTTGGTGAATTGGAGATTTCACTAATTTCTCCGAAATGTATTACCATCGTGTTCAACTCGTTCGATATTTTTCCCCAAGAGATCTCATGGGGAAATGAATATATTGGAGTCGAAACGGAGCGTTAATTCAACATTTCAAAAAAAATTCCCCTTTTTGATGGCAATTTTCGCAAGTTTTTTCCTTGTATTGGTACGTCTCTCAGAATTTTGACTGTATCGGCCTCTACACACCTCGGATTTGCACGAAATTTTATACATAGATCCCTAAGACATAGGGCTACAACTTTTGAGCCCATGACCCTCGCATATTCTTTAGTATTCACTATCAAAACATTGCTCGAATCCATATTAGAGAAATCGAAGATTTCTGAAAGGGGTACCCCTTTGGTGAATTGGAGATTTCACTAATTTCTGCGAAATGTATTACCATCGTGTTCAACTCGTTCGATATTTTTCCCCAAGAGATCTCATGGGGAAATGAATATATTGGAGTCGAAACGGAGCGTTAATTCAACATTTCAAAAAAAATTCCCCTTTTTGATGGCAATTTTCGCAAGTTTTTTCCTTGTATTGGTACGTCTCTCAGAATTTTGACTGTATCGGCCTCTACACACCTCGGATTTGTACGAAATTTTATACATAGAACCCTAAGACATAGGGCTAAAACTTTTGTGCCCATGACCCTCGCATATTCTTTAGTATTCACTTTCAAAACATTGCTCGAATCCATATTAGAGAAATCGAAGATTTCTGAAAGGGGTACCCCTTTGGTGAATTGGAGAATTCACTAATTTCTCCGAAATGTATTACCATCGTGTTCAACTCGTTCGATATTTTTCCCCAAGAGATCTCATGGGGAAATGAATATATTGGAGTCGAAACGGAGCGTTAATTCAACATTTCAAAAAAAATTCCCCTTCTTGATGCAATTTTCGCAAGTTTTTTCCTTGTATTGGTACGTCTCTCAGAGTTTTGACTGTATCAGCCTCTACACACCTCGGATTTGCACGAAATTTTATACATAGATCCCTAAGACATAGGGCTACAACTTTTGAGCCCATGACCCTCGCATATTCTTTAGTATTCACTATCAAAACATTGCTCGAATCCATATTAGAGAAATCGAAGATTTCTGAAAGGGGTACCCCTTTGGTGAATTGGAGATTTCACTAATTTCTCCGAAATGTATTACCATCGTGTTCAACTCGTTCGATATTTTTCCCCAAGAGATCTCATGGGGAAATGAATATATTGGAGTCGAAACGGAGCGTTAATTCAACATTTCAAAAAAAATTCCCCTTTTTGATGGCAATTTTCGCAAGTTTTTTCCTTGTATTGGTACGTCTCTCAGAATTTTGACTGTATCGGCCTCTACACACCTCGGATTTGTACGAAATTTTATACATAGAACCCTAAGACATAGGGCTAAAACTTTTGTGCCCATGACCCTCGCATATTCTTTAGTATTCACTTTCAAAACATTGCTCGAATCCATATTAGAGAAATCGAAGATTTCTGAAAGGGGTACCCCTTTGGTGAATTGGAGAATTCACTAATTTCTGCGAAATGTATTACCCTCGTGTTCAACTCGTTCGATATTTTTCCCCAAGAGATCTCATGGGGAAATGAATATATTGGAGTCGAAACGGAGCGTTAATTCAACATTTCAAAAAAAATTCCCTTTTTTGATGCAATTTTCGCAAGTTTTTTCCTTGTATTGGTACGTCTCTCAGATTTTTGACTGTATCAGCCTCTACACACCTTGGATTTGCACGAAATTTTATACATAGAACCCTAAGACATAGGGCTACAACTTTTGTGCCCATGACCCTCGCATATTCTTTAGTATTCACTATCAAAACATTGATCGAATCCATATTAGAGAAATCTAAGATTTCTGAAAGGGGTACCCCTTTGGTGAATTGGAGATTTCACTAATTTCTCCGAAATGTATTACCATCGTGTTCAACTCGTTCGATATTTTTCCCCAAGAGATCTCTTGGGGAAATGAATATATTGGAGTCGAAACGGAGCGTTAAGTCAACATTTCAAAAAAAATTCCCTTTTTTGATGCAATTTTCGCAAGTTTTTTCCTTGTATTGGTACGTCTCTCAGAGTTTTGACTGTATCAGCCTCTACACACCTCGGATTTGCACGAAATTTTATACATAGAACCCTAAGACATAGGGCTACAACTTTTGTGCCCATGACCCTCGCATATTCTTTAGTATTCACTATCAAAACATTGCTCGAATCCATATTAGAGAAATCGAAGATTTCTGAAAGGGGTACCCCTTTGGTGAATTGGAGATTTCACTAATTTCTCCGAAATGTATTACCATCGTGTTCAACTCGTTCGATATTTTTCCCCAAGAGATCTCATGGGGAAATGAATATATTGGAGTCGAAACGGAGCGTTAATTCAACATTTCAAAAAAAATTCCCCTTTTTGATGGCAATTTTCGCAAGTTTTTTCCTTGTATTGGTACGTCTCTCAGAGTTTTGACTGTATCGGCCTCTACACACCTCGGATTTGCACGAAATTTTATACATAGAACCCTAAGACATAGGGCTACAACTTTTGTGCCCATGACCCTCGCATATTCTTTAGTATTCACTATCAAAACATTGATCGAATCCATATTAGAGAAATCTAAGATTTCTGAAAGGGGTACCCCTTTGGTGAATTGGAGAATTCACTAATTTCTCCGAAATGTATTATCCTCGTGTTCAACTCGTTCGATATTTTTCCCCAAGAGATCTCATGGGGAAATGAATATATTGGAGTCGAAACGGAGCGTTAATTCAACATTTCAAAAAAAATTCCCCTTTTTGATGGCAATTTTCGCAAGTTTTTTCCTTGTATTGGTACGTCTCTCAGAATTTTGACTGTATCGGCCTCTACACACCTCGGATTTGTACGAAATTTTATACATAGAACCCTAAGACATAGGGCTACAACTTTTGTGCCCATGACCCTCGCATATTCTTTAGTATTCACTTTCAAAACATTGCTCGAATCCATATTAGAGAAATCGAAGATTTCTGAAAGGGGTACCCCTTTGGTGAATTGGAGAATTCACTAATTTCTGCGAAATGTATTACCCTCGTGTTCAACTCGTTCGATATTTTTCCCCAAGAGATCTCATGGGGAAATGAATATATTGGAGTCGAAACGGAGCGTTAATTCAACATTTCAAAAAAAATTCCCCTTTTTGATGCAATTTTCGCAAGTTTTTTCCTTGTATTGGTACGTCTCTCAGATTTTTGACTGTATCAGCCTCTACACACCTCGGATTTGCACGAAATTTTATACATAGAACCCTAAGACATAGGGCTACAACTTTTGTGCCCATGACCCTCGCATATTCTTTAGTATTTACTATCAAAACATTGATCGAATCCATATTAGAGAAATCTAAGATTTCTGAAAGGGGTACCCCTTTGGTGAATTGGAGATTTCACTAATTTCTCCGAAATGTATTACCATCGTGTTCAACTCGTTCGATATTTTTCCCCAAGAGATCTCTTGGGGAAATGAATATATTGGTGTCGAAACGGAGCGTTAAGTCAACATTTCAAAAAAAATTCCCTTTTTTGATGCAATTTTCGCAAGTTTTTTCCTTGTATTGGTACGTCTCTCAGAGTTTTGACTGTATCAGCCTCTACACACCTCGGATTTGCACGAAATTTTATACATAGAACCCTAAGACATAGGGCTACAACTTTTGTGCCCATGACCCTCGCATATTCTTTAGTATTCACTATCAAAACATTGCTCGAATCCATATTAGAGAAATCGAAGATTTCTGAAAGGGGTACCCCTTTGGTGAATTGGAGATTTCACTAATTTCTCCGAAATGTATTACCATCGTGTTCAACTCGTTCGATATTTTTCCCCAAGAGATCTCATGGGGAAATGAATATATTGGAGTCGAAACGGAGCGTTAATTCAACATTTCAAAAAAAATTCCCCTTTTTGATGGCAATTTTCGCAAGTTTTTTCCTTGTATTGGTACGTCTCTCAGAGTTTTGACTGTATCCGCCTCTACACACCTCGGATTTGCACGAAATTTTATACATAGAACCCTAAGACATAGGGCTACAACTTTTGTGCCCATGACCCTCGCATATTCTTTAGTATTCACTATCAAAACATTGATCGAATCCATATTAGAGAAATCTAAGATTTCTGAAAGGGGTACCCCTTTGGTGAATTGGAGAATTCACTAATTTCTGCGAAATGTATTATCCTCGTGTTCAACTCGTTCGATATTTTTCCCCAAGAGATCTCATGGGGAAATGAATATATTGGAGTCGAAACGGAGCGTTAATTCAACATTTCAAAAAAAATTCCCCTTTTTGATGGCAATTTTCGCAAGTTTTTTCCTTGTATTGGTACGTCTCTCAGAATTTTGACTGTATCGGCCTCTACACACCTCGGATTTGTACGAAATTTTATACATAGAACCCTAAGACATAGGGCTACAACTTTTGTGCCCATGACCCTCGCATATTCTTTAGTATTCACTTTCAAAACATTGCTCGAATCCATATTAGAGAAATCGAAGATTTCTGAAAGGGGTACCCCTTTGGTGAATTGGAGAATTCACTAATTTCTGCGAAATGTATTACCCTCGTGTTCAACTCGTTCGATATTTTTCCCCAAGAGATCTCATGGGGAAATGAATATATTGGAGTCGAAACGGAGCGTTAATTCAACATTTCAAAAAAAATTCCCCTTTTTGATGCAATTTTCGCAAGTTTTTTCCTTGTATTGGTACGTCTCTCAGATTTTTGACTGTATCAGCCTCTACACACCTCGGATTTGCACGAAATTTTATACATAGAACCCTAAGACATAGGGCTAAAACTTTTGTGCCCATGACCCTCGCATATTCTTTAGTATTCACTATCAAAACATTGCTCGAATCCATATTAGAGAAATCGAAGATTTCTGAAAGGGGTACCCCTTTGGTGAATTGGAGAATTCACTAATTTCTCCGAAATGTATTACCATCGTGTTCAACTCGTTCGATATTTTTCCCCAAGAGATCTCTTGGGGAAATGAATATATTGGAGTCGAAACGGAGCGTTAAGTCAACTTTTCAAAAAAAATTCCCTTTTTTGATGCAATTTTCGCAAGTTTTTTCCTTGTATTGGTACGTCTCTCAGATTTTTGACTGTATCAGCCTCTACACACCTCGGATTTGCACGAAATTTTATACATAGAACCCTAAGACATAGGGCTACAACTTTTGTGCCCATGACCCTCGCATATTCTTTAGTATTCACTATCAAAACATTGATCGAATCCATATTAGAGAAATCTAAGATTTCTGAAAGGGGTACCCCTTTGGTGAATTGGAGAATTCACTAATTTCTCCGAAATGTATTATCCTCGTGTTCAACTCGTTCGATATTTTTCCCCAAGAGATCTCATGGGGAAATGAATATATTGGAGTCGAAACGGAGCGTTAATTCAACATTTCAAAAAAAATTCCCCTTTTTGATGGCAATTTTCGCAAGTTTTTTCCTTGTATTGGTACGTCTCTCAGAATTTTGACTGTATCGGCCTCTACACACCTCGGATTTGTACGAAATTTTATACATAGAACCCTAAGACATAGGGCTAAAACTTTTGTGCCCATGACCCTCGCATATTCTTTAGTATTCACTTTCAAAACATTGCTCGAATCCATATTAGAGAAATCGAAGATTTCTGAAAGGGGTACCCCTTTGGTGAATTGGAGAATTCACTAATTTCTGCGAAATGTATTACCCTCGTGTTCAACTCGTTCGATATTTTTCCCCAAGAGATCTCATGGGGAAATGAATATATTGGAGTCGAAACGGAGCGTTAATTCAACATTTCAAAAAAAATTCCCCTTTTTGATGCAATTTTCGCAAGTTTTTTCCTTGTATTGGTACGTCTCTCAGATTTTTGACTGTATCAGCCTCTACACACCTCGGATTTGCACGAAATTTTATACATAGAACCCTAAGACATAGGGCTACAACTTTTGTGCCCATGACCCTCGCATATTCTTTAGTATTCACTATCAAAACATTGATCGAATCCATATTAGAGAAATCTAAGATTTCTGAAAGGGGTACCCCTTTGGTGAATTGGAGATTTCACTAATTTCTCCGAAATGTATTACCATCGTGTTCAACTCGTTCGATATTTTTCCCCAAGAGATCTCTTGGGGAAATGAATATATTGGAGTCGAAACGGAGCGTTAAGTCAACATTTCAAAAAAAATTCCCTTTTTTGATGCAATTTTCGCAAGTTTTTTCATTGTATTGGTACGTCTCTCAGAGTTTTGACTGTATCAGCCTCTACACACCTCGGATTTGCACAAAATTTTATACATAGATCCCTAAGACATAGGGCTACAACTTTTGAGCCCATGACCCTCGCATATTCTTTAGTATTCACTATCAAAACATTGCTCGAATCCATATTAGAGAAATCGAAGATTTCTGAAAGGGGTACCCCTTTGGTGAATTGGAGATTTCACTAATTTCTCCGAAATGTATTACCATCGTGTTCAACTCGTTCGATATTTTTCCCCAAGAGATCTCATGGGGAAATGAATATATTGGAGTCGAAACGGAGCGTTAATTCAACATTTCAAAAAAAATTCCCCTTTTTGATGGCAATTTTCGCAAGTTTTTTCCTTGTATTGGTACGTCTCTCAGAATTTTGACTGTATCGGCCTCTACACACCTCGGATTTGTACGAAATTTTATACATAGAACCCTAAGACATAGGGCTAAAACTTTTGTGCCCATGACCCTCGCATATTCTTTAGTATTCACTTTCAAAACATTGCTCGAATCCATATTAGAGAAATCGAAGATTTCTGAAAGGGGTACCCCTTTGGTGAATTGGAGAATTCACTAATTTCTGCGAAATGTATTACCCTCGTGTTCAACTCGTTCGATATTTTTCCCCAAGAGATCTCATGGGGAAATGAATATATTGGAGTCGAAACGGAGCGTTAATTCAACATTTCAAAAAAAAATTCCCCTTTTTGATGCAATTTTCGCAAGTTTTTTCCTTGTATTGGTACGTCTCTCAGATTTTTGACTGTATCAGCCTCTACACACCTCGGATTTGCACGAAATTTTATACATAGAACCCTAAGACATAGGGCTACAACTTTTGTGCCCACGACCCTCGCATATTCTTTAGTATTCACTATCAAAACATTGATCGAATCCATATTAGAGAAATCTAAGATTTCTGAAAGGGGTACCCCTTTGGTGAATTGGAGATTTCACTAATTTCTCCGAAATGTATTACCATCGTGTTCAACTCGTTCGATATTTTTCCCCAAGAGATCTCTTGGGGAAATGAATATATTGGAGTCGAAACGGAGCGTTAAGTCAACATTTCAAAAAAAATTCCCTTTTTTGATGCAATTTTCGCAAGTTTTTTCCTTGTATTGGTACGTCTCTCAGAGTTTTGACTGTATCAGCCTCTACACACCTCGGATTTGCACGAAATTTTATACATAGATCCCTAAGACATAGGGCTACAACTTTTGAGCCCATGACCCTCGCATATTCTTTAGTATTCACTATCAAAACATTGCTCGAATCCATATTAGAGAAATCGAAGATTTCTGAAAGGGGTACCCCTTTGGTGAATTGGAGATTTCACTAATTTCTCCGAAATGTATTACCATCGTGTTCAACTCGTTCGATATTTTTCCCCAAGAGATCTCATGGGGAAATGAATATATTGGAGTCGAAACGGAGCGTTAATTCAACATTTCAAAAAAAATTCCCCTTTTTGATGGCAATTTTCGCAAGTTTTTTCCTTGTATTGGTACGTCTCTCAGAATTTTGACTGTATCGGCCTCTACACACCTCGGATTTGTACGAAATTTTATACATAGAACCCTAAGACATAGGGCTAAAACTTTTGTGCCCATGACCCTCGCATATTCTTTAGTATTCACTTTCAAAACATTGCTCGAATCCATATTAGAGAAATCGAAGATTTCTGAAAGGGGTACCCCTTTGGTGAATTGGAGAATTCACTAATTTCTGCGAAATGTATTACCCTCGTGTTCAACTCGTTCGATATTTTTCCCCAAGAGATCTCATGGGGAAATGAATATATTGGAGTCGAAACGGAGCGTTAATTCAACATTTCAAAAAAAAATTCCCCTTTTTGATGCAATTTTCGCAAGTTTTTTCCTTGTATTGGTACGTCTCTCAGATTTTTGACTGTATCAGCCTCTACACACCTCGGATTTGCACGAAATTTTATACATAGAACCCTAAGACATAGGGCTACAACTTTTGTGCCCATGACCCTCGCATATTCTTTAGTATTCACTATCAAAACATTGATCGAATCCATATTAGAGAAATCTAAGATTTCTGAAAGGGGTACCCCTTTGGTGAATTGGAGATTTCACTAATTTCTCCGAAATGTATTACCATCGTGTTCAACTCGTTCGATATTTTTCCCCAAGAGATCTCTTGGGGAAATGAATATATTGGAGTCGAAACGGAGCGTTAAGTCAACATTTCAAAAAAAATTCCCTTTTTTGATGCAATTTTCGCAAGTTTTTTCCTTGTATTGGTACGTCTCTCAGAGTTTTGACTGTATCAGCCTCTACACACCTCGGATTTGCACGAAATTTTATACATAGAACCCTAAGACATAGGGCTACAACTTTTGTGCCCATGACCCTCGCATATTCTTTAGTATTCACTATCAAAACATTGCTCGAATCCATATTAGAGAAATCGAAGATTTCTGAAAGGGGTACCCCTTTGGTGAATTGGAGATTTCACTAATTTCTCCGAAATGTATTACCATCGTGTTCAACTCGTTCGATATTTTTCCCCAAGAGATCTCATGGGGAAATGAATATATTGGAGTCGAAACGGAGCGTTAATTCAACATTTCAAAAAAAATTCCCCTTTTTGATGGCAATTTTCGCAAGTTTTTTCCTTGTATTGGTACGTCTCTCAGAGTTTTGACTGTATCCGCCTCTACACACCTCGGATTTGCACGAAATTTTATACATAGAACCCTAAGACATAGGGCTACAACTTTTGTGCCCATGACCCTCGCATATTCTTTAGTATTCACTATCAAAACATTGATCGAATCCATATTAGAGAAATCTAAGATTTCTGAAAGGGGTACCCCTTTGGTGAATTGGAGAATTCACTAATTTCTGCGAAATGTATTATCCTCGTGTTCAACTCGTTCGATATTTTTCCCCAAGAGATCTCATGGGGAAATGAATATATTGGAGTCGAAACGGAGCGTTAATTCAACATTTCAAAAAAAATTCCCCTTTTTGATGGCAATTTTCGCAAGTTTTTTCCTTGTATTGGTACGTCTCTCAGAATTTTGACTGTATCGGCCTCTACACACCTCGGATTTGTACGAAATTTTATACATAGAACCCTAAGACATAGGGCTACAACTTTTGTGCCCATGACCCTCGCATATTCTTTAGTATTCACTTTCAAAACATTGCTCGAATCCATATTAGAGAAATCGAAGATTTCTGAAAGGGGTACCCCTTTGGTGAATTGGAGAATTCACTAATTTCTGCGAAATGTATTACCCTCGTGTTCAACTCGTTCGATATTTTTCCCCAAGAGATCTCATGGGGAAATGAATATATTGGAGTCGAAACGGAGCGTTAATTCAACATTTCAAAAAAAATTCCCCTTTTTGATGCAATTTTCGCAAGTTTTTTCCTTGTATTGGTACGTCTCTCAGATTTTTGACTGTATCAGCCTCTACACACCTCGGATTTGCACGAAATTTTATACATAGAACCCTAAGACATAGGGCTAAAACTTTTGTGCCCATGACCCTCGCATATTCTTTAGTATTCACTATCAAAACATTGCTCGAATCCATATTAGAGAAATCGAAGATTTCTGAAAGGGGTACCCCTTTGGTGAATTGGAGAATTCACTAATTTCTCCGAAATGTATTACCATCGTGTTCAACTCGTTCGATATTTTTCCCCAAGAGATCTCTTGGGGAAATGAATATATTGGAGTCGAAACGGAGCGTTAAGTCAACTTTTCAAAAAAAATTCCCTTTTTTGATGCAATTTTCGCAAGTTTTTTCCTTGTATTGGTACGTCTCTCAGATTTTTGACTGTATCAGCCTCTACACACCTCGGATTTGCACGAAATTTTATACATAGAACCCTAAGACATAGGGCTACAACTTTTGTGCCCATGACCCTCGCATATTCTTTAGTATTCACTATCAAAACATTGATCGAATCCATATTAGAGAAATCGAAGATTTCTGAAAGGGGTACCCCTTTGGTGAATTGGAGATTTCACTAATTTCTCCGAAATGTATTACCATCGTGTTCAACTCGTTCGATATTTTTCCCCAAGAGATCTCTTGGGGAAATGAATATATTGGAGTCGAAACGGAGCGTTAAGTCAACATTTCAAAAAAAATTCCCCTTTTTGATGGCAATTTTCGCAAGTTTTTTCCTTGTATTGGTACGTCTCTCAGAGTTTTGACTGTATCAGCCTCTACACACCTCGGATTTGCACGAAATTTTATACAGAGAAACCTATGACATAGGGCTACAACTTTTGTGCCCATGACCCTCGCATATTCTTTAGTATTCACTATCAAAACATTGCTCGAATCCATATTAGAGAAATCGAAGATTTCTGAAAGGGGTACCCCTTTGGTGAATTGGAGATTTCACTAATTTCTCCGAAATGTATTACCATCGTGTTCAACTCGTTCGATATTTTTCCCCAAGAGATCTCATGGGGAAATGAATATATTGGAGTCGAAACGGAGCGTTAATTCAACATTTCAAAAAAAATTCCCCTTTTTGATGGCAATTTTCGCAAGTTTTTTCCTTGTATTGGTACGTCTCTCAAAGTTTTGACCGTATCAGCCTCTACACACCTCGGATTTGCACGAAATTTTATACATAGAACCCTAAGACATAGGGCTACAACTTTTGTGCCCATGACCCTCGCATATTCTTTAGTATTCACTATCAAAACATTGCTCGAATCCATATTAGAGAAATCGAAGATTTCTGAAAGGGGTACCCCTTTGGTGAATTGGAGATTTCACTAATTTCTCCGAAATGTATTACCATCGTGTTCAACTCGTTCGATATTTTTCCCCAAGAGATCTCATGGGGAAATGAATATATTGGAGTCAAAACGGAGCGTTAATTCAACATTTCAAAAAAAATTCCCCTTTTTGATGGCAATTTTCGCAAGTTTTTTCCTTGTATTGGTACGTCTCTCAGAATTTTGACTGTATCGGCCTCTACACACCTCGGATTTGTACGAAATTTTATACATAGAACCCTAAGACATAGGGCTAAAACTTTTGTGCCCATGACCCTTGCATATTCTTTAGTATTCACTATCAAAACATTGCTCGAATCCATATTAGAGAAATCGAAGATTTCTGAAAGGGGTACCCCTTTGGTGAATTGGAGATTTCACTAATTTCTCCGAAATGTATTACCCTCGTGTTCAACTCGTTCGATATTTTTCCCCAAGAGATCTCATGGGGAAATGAATATATTGGAGTCGAAACGGAGCGTTAATTCAACATTTCAAAAAAAATTCCCCTTTTTGATGCAATTTTCGCAAGTTTTTTCCTTGTATTGGTACATCTCTCAGATTTTTGACTGTATCAGCCTCTACACACCTCGGATTTGCACGAAATTTTATACATAGAACCCTAAGACATAGGGCTACAACTTTTGTGCCCATGACCCTCGCATATTCTTTAGTATTCACTATCAAAACATTGATCGAATCCATATTAGAGAAATCTAAGATTTCTGAAAGGGGTACCCCTTTGGTGAATTGGAGATTTCACTAATTTCTCCGAAATGTATTAACATCGTGTTCAACTCGTTCGATATTTTTCCCCAAGAGATCTCTTGGGGAAATGAATATATTGGAGTCGAAACGGAGCGTTAAGTCAACATTTCAAAAAAAATTCCCTTTTTTGATGCAATTTTCGCAAGTTTTTTCCTTGTATTGGTACGTCTCTCAGAGTTTTGACTGTATCAGCCTCTACACACCTCGGATTTGCACGAAATTTTATACATAGAACCCTAAGACATAGGGCTACAACTTTTGTGCCCATGACCCTCGCATATTCTTTAGTATTCACTATCAAAACATTGCTCGAATCCATATTAGAGAAATCGAAGATTTCTGAAAGGGGTACCCCTTTGGTGAATTGGAGATTTCACTAATTTCTCCGAAATGTATTACCATCGTGTTCAACTCGTTCGATATTTTCCCCCAAGAGATCTCATGGGGAAATGAATATATTGGAGTCGAAACGGAGCGTTAATTCAACATTTCAAAAAAAATTCCCCTTTTTGATGGCAATTTTCGCAAGTTTTTTCCTTGTATTGGTACGTCTCTCAGAGTTTTGACTGTATCCGCCTCTACACACCTCGGATTTGCACGAAATTTTATACATAGAACCCTAAGACATAGGGCTACAACTTTTGTGCCCATGACCCTCGCATATTCTTTAGTATTCACTATCAAAACATTGATCGAATCCATATTAGAGAAATCGAAGATTTCTGAAAGGGGTACCCCTTTGGTGAATTGGAGAATTCACTAATTTCTCCGAAATGTATTATCCTCGTGTTCAACTCGTTCGATATTTTTCCCCAAGAGATCTCATGGGGAAATGAATATATTGGAGTCGAAACGGAGCGTTAATTCAACATTTCAAAAAAAATTCCCCTTTTTGATGGCAATTTTCGCAAGTTTTTTCCTTGTATTGGTACGTCTCTCAGAATTTTGACTGTATCGGCCTCTACACACCTCGGATTTGTACGAAATTTTATACATAGAACCCTAAGACATAGGGCTAAAACTTTTGTGCCCATGACCCTCGCATATTCTTTAGTATTCACTTTCAAAACATTGCTCGAATCCATATTAGAGAAATCGAAGATTTCTGAAAGGGGTACCCCTTTGGTGAATTGGAGAATTCACTAATTTCTGCGAAATGTATTACCCTCGTGTTCAACTCGTTCGATATTTTTCCCCAAGAGATCTCATGGGGAAATGAATATATTGGAGTCGAAACGGAGCGTTAATTCAACATTTCAAAAAAAATTCCCCTTTTTGATGCAATTTTCGCAAGTTTTTTCCTTGTATTGGTACGTCTCTCAGATTTTTGACTGTATCAGCCTCTACACACCTCGGATTTTCACGAAATTTTATACATAGAACCCTAAGACATAGGGCTACAACTTTTGTGCCCATGACCCTCGCATATTCTTTAGTATTCACTATCAAAACATTGATCGAATCCATATTAGAGAAATCTAAGATTTCTGAAAGGGGTACCCCTTTGGTGAATTGGAGATTTCACTAATTTCTCCGAAATGTATTACCATCGTGTTCAACTCGTTCGATATTTTTCCCCAAGAG
Organism: Humulus lupulus; assembly: GCF_963169125.1. Classification (NCBI taxonomy): domain Eukaryota; kingdom Viridiplantae; phylum Streptophyta; class Magnoliopsida; order Rosales; family Cannabaceae; genus Humulus; species Humulus lupulus. Next base: position 1,599,063 of record NC_084794.1, on the reverse strand, counting down.
ATCTCTTGGGGAAATGAATATATTGGAGTCGAAACGGAGCGTTAAGTCAACTTTTCAAAAAAAATTCCCTTTTTTGATGCAATTTTCGCAAGTTTTTTCCTTGTATTGGTACGTCTCTCAGAGTTTTGACTGTATCAGCCTCTACACACCTCGGATTTGCACGAAATTTTATACATAGAACCCTAAGACATAGGGCTACAACTTTTGTGCCCATGACCCTCGCATATTCTTTAGTATTCACTATCAAAACATTGCTCGAATCCATATTAGAGAAATCGAAGATTTCTGAAAGGGGTACCCCTTTGGTGAATTGGAGATTTCACTAATTTCTCCGAAATGTATTACCATCGTGTTCAACTCGTTCGATATTTTTCCCCAAGAGATCTCTTGGGGAAATGAATATATTGGAGTCGAAACGGAGCGTTAAGTCAACATTTCAAAAAAAATTCCCCTTTTTGATGGCAATTTTCGCAAGTTTTTTCCTTGTATTGGTACGTCTCTCAGAGTTTTGACTGTATCAGCCTCTACACACCTCGGATTTGCACGAAATTTTATACAGAGAAACCTATGACATAGGGCTACAACTTTTGTGCCCATGACCCTCGCATATTCTTTAGTATTCACTATCAAAACATTGCTCGAATCCATATTAGAGAAATCGAAGATTTCTGAAAGGGGTACCCCTTTGGTGAATTGGAGATTTCACTAATTTCTCCGAAATGTATTACCATCGTGTTCAACTCGTTCGATATTTTTCCCCAAGAGATCTCATGGGGAAATGAATATATTGGAGTCGAAACGGAGCGTTAATTCAACATTTCAAAAAAAATTCCCCTTTTTGATGGCAATTTTCGCAAGTTTTTTCCTTGTATTGGTACGTCTCTCAAAGTTTTGACCGTATCAGCCTCTACACACCTCGGATTTGCACGAAATTTTATACATAGAACCCTAAGACATAGGGCTACAACTTTTGTGCCCATGACCCTCGCATATTCTTTAGTATTCACTATCAAAACATTGCTCGAATCCATATTAGAGAAATCGAAGATTTCTGAAAGGGGTACCCCTTTGGTGAATTGGAGATTTCACTAATTTCTCCGAAATGTATTACCATCGTGTTCAACTCGTTCGATATTTTTCCCCAAGAGATCTCATGGGGAAATGAATATATTGGAGTCAAAACGGAGCGTTAATTCAACATTTCAAAAAAAATTCCCCTTTTTGATGGCAATTTTCGCAAGTTTTTTCCTTGTATTGGTACGTCTCTCAGAATTTTGACTGTATCGGCCTCTACACACCTCGGATTTGTACGAAATTTTATACATAGAACCCTAAGACATAGGGCTAAAACTTTTGTGCCCATGACCCTTGCATATTCTTTAGTATTCACTATCAAAACATTGCTCGAATCCATATTAGAGAAATCGAAGATTTCTGAAAGGGGTACCCCTTTGGTGAATTGGAGATTTCACTAATTTCTCCGAAATGTATTACCCTCGTGTTCAACTCGTTCGATATTTTTCCCCAAGAGATCTCATGGGGAAATGAATATATTGGAGTCGAAACGGAGCGTTAATTCAACATTTCAAAAAAAATTCCCCTTTTTGATGCAATTTTCGCAAGTTTTTTCCTTGTATTGGTACATCTCTCAGATTTTTGACTGTATCAGCCTCTACACACCTCGGATTTGCACGAAATTTTATACATAGAACCCTAAGACATAGGGCTACAACTTTTGTGCCCATGACCCTCGCATATTCTTTAGTATTCACTATCAAAACATTGATCGAATCCATATTAGAGAAATCTAAGATTTCTGAAAGGGGTACCCCTTTGGTGAATTGGAGATTTCACTAATTTCTCCGAAATGTATTACCATCGTGTTCAACTCGTTCGATATTTTTCCCCAAGAGATCTCTTGGGGAAATGAATATATTGGAGTCGAAACGGAGCGTTAAGTCAACATTTCAAAAAAAATTCCCTTTTTTGATGCAATTTTCGCAAGTTTTTTCCTTGTATTGGTACGTCTCTCAGAGTTTTGACTGTATCAGCCTCTACACACCTCGGATTTGCACGAAATTTTATACATAGAACCCTAAGACATAGGGCTACAACTTTTGTGCCCATGACCCTCGCATATTCTTTAGTATTCACTATCAAAACATTGCTCGAATCCATATTAGAGAAATCGAAGATTTCTGAAAGGGGTACCCCTTTGGTGAATTGGAGATTTCACTAATTTCTCCGAAATGTATTACCATCGTGTTCAACTCGTTCGATATTTTCCCCCAAGAGATCTCATGGGGAAATGAATATATTGGAGTCGAAACGGAGCGTTAATTCAACATTTCAAAAAAAATTCCCCTTTTTGATGGCAATTTTCGCAAGTTTTTTCCTTGTATTGGTACGTCTCTCAGAGTTTTGACTGTATCCGCCTCTACACACCTCGGATTTGCACGAAATTTTATACATAGAACCCTAAGACATAGGGCTACAACTTTTGTGCCCATGACCCTCGCATATTCTTTAGTATTCACTATCAAAACATTGATCGAATCCATATTAGAGAAATCGAAGATTTCTGAAAGGGGTACCCCTTTGGTGAATTGGAGAATTCACTAATTTCTCCGAAATGTATTATCCTCGTGTTCAACTCGTTCGATATTTTTCCCCAAGAGATCTCATGGGGAAATGAATATATTGGAGTCGAAACGGAGCGTTAATTCAACATTTCAAAAAAAATTCCCCTTTTTGATGGCAATTTTCGCAAGTTTTTTCCTTGTATTGGTACGTCTCTCAGAATTTTGACTGTATCGGCCTCTACACACCTCGGATTTGTACGAAATTTTATACATAGAACCCTAAGACATAGGGCTAAAACTTTTGTGCCCATGACCCTCGCATATTCTTTAGTATTCACTTTCAAAACATTGCTCGAATCCATATTAGAGAAATCGAAGATTTCTGAAAGGGGTACCCCTTTGGTGAATTGGAGAATTCACTAATTTCTGCGAAATGTATTACCCTCGTGTTCAACTCGTTCGATATTTTTCCCCAAGAGATCTCATGGGGAAATGAATATATTGGAGTCGAAACGGAGCGTTAATTCAACATTTCAAAAAAAATTCCCCTTTTTGATGCAATTTTCGCAAGTTTTTTCCTTGTATTGGTACGTCTCTCAGATTTTTGACTGTATCAGCCTCTACACACCTCGGATTTTCACGAAATTTTATACATAGAACCCTAAGACATAGGGCTACAACTTTTGTGCCCATGACCCTCGCATATTCTTTAGTATTCACTATCAAAACATTGATCGAATCCATATTAGAGAAATCTAAGATTTCTGAAAGGGGTACCCCTTTGGTGAATTGGAGATTTCACTAATTTCTCCGAAATGTATTACCATCGTGTTCAACTCGTTCGATATTTTTCCCCAAGAGATCTCTTGGGGAAATGAATATATTGGAGTCGAAACGGAGCGTTAAGTCAACTTTTCAAAAAAAATTCCCTTTTTTGATGCAATTTTCGCAAGTTTTTTCCTTGTATTGGTACGTCTCTCAGAGTTTTGACTGTATCAGCCTCTACACACCTCGGATTTGCACGAAATTTTATACATAGAACCCTAAGACATAGGGCTACAACTTTTGTGCCCATGACCCTCGCATATTCTTTAGTATTCACTATCAAAACATTGCTCGAATCCATATTAGAGAAATCGAAGATTTCTGAAAGGGGTACCCCTTTGGTGAATTGGAGATTTCACTAATTTCTCCGAAATGTATTACCATCGTGTTCAACTCGTTCGATATTTTTCCCCAAGAGATCTCATGGGGAAATGAATATATTGGAGTCGAAACGGAGCGTTAATTCAACATTTCAAAAAAAATTCCCCTTTTTGATGGCAATTTTCGCAAGTTTTTTCCTTGTATTGGTACGTCTCTCAGAGTTTTGACTGTATCAGCCTCTACACACCTCGGATTTGCACGAAATTTTATACATAGAAACCTAAGACATAGGGCTACAACTTTTGTGCCCATGACCCTCGCATATTCTTTAGTATTCACTATCAAAACATTGCTCGAATCCATATTAGAGAAATCTAAGATTTCTGAAAGGGGTACCCCTTTGGTGAATTGGAGATTTCACTAATTTCTCCGAAATGTATTACCATCGTGTTCAACTCGTTCGATATTTTTCCCCAAGAGATCTCATGGGGAAATGAATATATTGGAGTCGAAACGGAGCGTTAATTCAACATTTCAAAAAAAATTCCCCTTTTTGATGCAATTTTCGCAAGTTTTTTCCTTGTATTGGTACGTCTCTCAGATTTTTGACTGTATCAGCCTCTACACACCTCGGATTTGTACGAAATTTTATACATAGAACCCTAAGACATAGGGCTACAACTTTTGTGCCCATGACCCTCGCATATTCTTTAGTATTCACTATCAAAACATTGCTCGAATCCATATTAGAGAAATCGAAGATTTCTGAAAGGGGTACCCCTTTGGTGAATTGGAGATTTCGCTAATTTCTCCGAAATGTATTACCATCGTGTTCAACTCGTTCGATATTTTTCCCCAAGAGATCTCTTGGGGAAATGAATATATTGGAGTCGAAACGGAGCGTTAAGTCAACATTTAAAAAAAAATTCCCCTTTTTGATGGCAATTTTCGCAAGTTTTTTCCTTGTATTGGTACGTCTCTCAGAATTTTGACTGTATCGGCCTCTACACACCTCGGATTTGTACGAAATTTTATACATAGAACCCTAAGACATAGGGCTAAAACTTTTGTGCCCATGACCCTCGCATATTCTTTAGTATTCACTTTCAAAACATTGCTCGAATCCATATTAGAGAAATCGAAGATTTCTGAAAGGGGTACCCCTTTGGTGAATTGGAGAATTCACTAATTTCTGCGAAATGTATTACCCTCGTGTTCAACTCGTTCGATATTTTTCCCCAAGAGATCTCATGGGGAAATGAATATATTGGAGTCGAAACGGAGCGTTAATTCAACATTTCAAAAAAAATTCCCCTTTTTGATGCAATTTTCGCAAGTTTTTTCCTTGTATTGGTACGTTTCTCAGATTTTTGACTGTATCAGCCTCTACACACCTCGGATTTGCACGAAATTTTATACATAGAACCCTAAGACATAGGGCTACAACTTTTGTGCCCATGACCCTCGCATATTCTTTAGTATTCACTATCAAAACATTGCTCGAATCCATATTAGAGAAATCGAAGATTTCTGAAAGGGGTACCCCTTTGGTGAATTGGAGATTTCGCTAATTTCTCCGAAATGTATTACCATCGTGTTCAACTCGTTCGATATTTTTCCCCAAGAGATCTCATGGGGAAATGAATATATTGGAGTCGAAACGGAGCGTTAAGTCAACATTTCAAAAAAAATTCCCCTTTTTGATGGCAATTTTCGCAAGTTTTTTCCTTGTATTGGTACGTCTCTCAGAATTTTGACTGTATCGGCCTCTACACACCTCGGATTTGTACGAAATTTTATACATAGAACCCTAAGACATAGGGCTAAAACTTTTGTGCCCATGACCCTCGCATATTCTTTAGTATTCACTTTCAAAACATTGCTCGAATCCATATTAGAGAAATCGAAGATTTCTGAAAGGGGTACCCCTTTGGTGAATTGGAGAATTCACTAATTTCTGCGAAATGTATTACCCTCGTGTTCAACTCGTTCGATATTTTTCCCCAAGAGATCTCATGGGGAAATGAATATATTGGAGTCGAAACGGAGCGTTAATTCAACATTTCAAAAAAAATTCCCCTTTTTGATGCAATTTTCGCAAGTTTTTTCCTTGTATTGGTACGTCTCTCAGATTTTTGACTGTATCAGCCTCTACACACCTCGGATTTGCACGAAATTTTATACATAGAACCCTAAGACATAGGGCTACAACTTTTGTGCCCATGACCCTCGCATATTCTTTAGTATTCACTATCAAAACATTGCTCGAATCCATATTAGAGAAATCGAAGATTTCTGAAAGGGCTACCCCTTTGGTGAATTGGAGATTTCACTAATTTCTCCGAAATGTATTACCCCCGTGTTCAACTCGTTCGATATTTTTCCCCAAGTGATCTCATGGGGAAATGAATATATTGGAGTCGAAACGGAGCGTTAATTCAACATTTCAAAAAAAATTCCCCTTTTTGATGGCAATTTTCGCAAGTTTTTTCCTTGTATTGGTACGTCTCTCAGATTTTTGACTGTATCAGCCTCTACACACCTCGGATTTGCACGAAATTTTATACATAGAACCCTAAGACATAGGGCTACAACTTTTGTGCCCATGACCCTCGCATATTCTTTAGTATTCACTATCAAAACATTGCTCGAATCCATATTAGAGAAATCGAAGATTTCTGAAAGGGCTACCCCTTTGGTGAATTGGAGATTTCACTAATTTCTCCGAAATGTATTACCCCCGTGTTCAACTCGTTCGATATTTTTCCCCAAGTGATCTCATGGGGAAATGAATATATTGGAGTCGAAACGGAGCGTTAATTCAACATTTCAAAAAAAATTCCCCTTTTTGATGGCAATTTTCGCAAGTTTTTTCCTTGTATTGGTACGTCTCTCAGAATTTTGACTGTATCGGCCTCTACACACCTCGGATTTGCACGAAATTTTATACATAGAACCCTAAGACATAGGGCTACAACTTTTGTGCCCATGACCCTCGCATATTCTTTAGTATTCACTATCAAAACATTGATCGAATCCATATTAGAGAAATCTAAGATTTCTGAAAGGGGTACCCCTTTGGTGAATTGGAGATTTCACTAATTTCTCCGAAATGTATTACCATCGTGTTCAACTCGTTCGATATTTTTCCCCAAGAGATCTCATGGGGAAATGAATATATTGGAGTCGAAACGGAGCGTTAATTCAACATTTCAAAAAAAATTCCCCTTTTTGATGCAATTTTCGCAAGTTTTTTCCTTGTATTGGTACGTCTCTCAGATTTTTGACTGTATCAGCCTCTACACACCTCGGATTTGCACGAAATTTTATACATAGAACCCTAAGACATAGGGCTACAATTTTTGTGCCCATGATCCTCGCATATTCTTTAGTATTCACTATCAAAACATTGATCGAATCCATATTAGAGAAATCTAAGATTTCTGAAAGGGGTACCCCTTTGGTGAATTGGAGAATTCACTAATTTCTCCGAAATGTATTACCCTCGTGTTCAACTCGTTCGATATTTTTCCCCAAGAGATCTCATGGGGAAATGAATATATTGGAGTCGAAACGGAGCGTTAATTCAACATTTCAAAAAAAATTCCCCTTTTTGATGGCAATTTTCGCAAGTTTTTTCCTTGTATTGGTACGTCTCTCAGAGTTTTGACCGTATCAGCCTCTACACACCTCGGATTTGCACGAAATTTTATACATAGAACCCTAAGACATAGGGCTACAACTTTTGTGCCCATGACCCTCGCATATTCTTTAGTATTCACTATCAAAACATTGCTCGAATCCATATTAGAGAAATCGAAGATTTCTGAAAGGGGTACCCCTTTGGTGAATTGGAGATTTCACTAATTTCTCCGAAATGTATTACCATCGTGTTCAACTCGTTCGATATTTTCCCCCAAGAGATCTCATGGGGAAATGAATATATTGGAGTCGAAACGGAGCGTTAATTCAACATTTCAAAAAAAATTCCCCTTTTTGATGCAATTTTCGCAAGTTTTTTCCTTGTATTGGTACGTCTCTCAGATTTTTGACTGTATCGGCCTCTACACACCTCGGATTTGCACGAAATTTTATACATAGAACCCTAAGACATAGGGCTACAACTTTTGTGCCCATGACCCTCGCATATTCTTTAGTATTCACTATCAAAACATTGATCGAATCCATATTAGAGAAATCTAAGATTTCTGAAAGGGGTACCCCTTTGGTGAATTGGAGATTTCACTAATTTCTCCGAAATGTATTACCATCGTGTTCAACTCGTTCGATATTTTTCCCCAAGAGATCTCATGGGGAAATGAATATATTGGAGTCGAAACGGAGCGTTAATTCAACATTTCAAAAAAAATTCCCCTTTTTGATGGCAATTTTCGCAAGTTTTTTCCTTGTATTGGTACGTCTCTCAGAATTTTGACTGTATCGGCCTCTACACACCTCGGATTTGTACGAAATTTTATACATAGAACCCTAAGACATAGGGCTAAAACTTTTGTGCCCATGACCCTCGCATATTCTTTAGTATTCACTTTCAAAACATTGCTCGAATCCATATTAGAGAAATCGAAGATTTCTGAAAGGGGTACCCCTTTGGTGAATTGGAGAATTCACTAATTTCTCCGAAATGTATTACCCTCGTGTTCAACTCGTTCGATATTTTTCCCCAAGAGATCTCATGGGGAAATGAATATATTGGAGTCGAAACGGAGCATTAATTCAACATTTCAAAAAAAATTCCCCTTTTTGATGGCAATTTTCGCAAGTTTTTTCCTTGTATTGGTACGTCTCTCAGAGTTTTGACTGTATCAGCCTCTACACACCTCGGATTTGCACGAAATTTTATACATAGAACCCTAAGACATAGGGCTACAACTTTTGTGCCCATGACCCTCGCATATTCTTTAGTATTCACTATCAAAACATTGATCGAATCCATATTAGAGAAATCTAAGATTTCTGAAAGGGGTACCCCTTTGGTGAATTGGAGAATTCACTAATTTCTCCGAAATGTATTACCCTCGTGTTCAACTCGTTCGATATTTTTCCCCAAGAGATCTCATGGGGAAATGAATATATTGGAGTCGAAACGGAGCGTTAATTCAACATTTCAAAAAAAATTCCCCTTTTTGATGGCAATTTTCGCAAGTTTTTTCCTTGTATTGGTACGTCTCTCAGAATTTTGACTGTATCGGCCTCTACACACCTCGGATTTGTACGAAATTTTATACATAAAACCCTAAGACATAGGGCTAAAACTTTTGTGCCCATGACCCTCGCATATTCTTTAGTATTCACTTTCAAAACATTGCTCGAATCCATATTAGAGAAATCGAAGATTTCTGAAAGGGGTACCCCTTTGGTGAATTGGAGAATTCACTACTTTCTCCGAAATGTATTACCCTCGTGTTCAACTCGTTCGATATTTTTCCCCAAGAGATCTCATGGGGAAATGAATATATTGGAGTCGAAACGGAGCGTTAATTCAACATTTCAAAAAAAATTCCCCTTTTTGATGGCAATTTTCGCAAGTTTTTTCCTTGTATTGGTACGTCTCTCAGAGTTTTGACTGTATCAGCCTCTACACACCTCGGATTTGCACGAAATTTTATACATAGAACCCTAAGACATAGGGCTACAACTTTTGTGCCCATGACCCTCGCATATTCTTTAGTATTCACTATCAAAACATTGCTCGAATCCATATTAGAGAAATCGAAGATTTCTGAAAGGGGTACCCCTTTGGTGAATTGGAGATTTCGCTAATTTCTCCGAAATGTATTACCATCGTGTTCAACTCGTTCGATATTTTTCCCCAAGAGATCTCTTGGGGAAATGAATATATTGGAGTCGAAACGGAGCGTTAAGTCAACATTTAAAAAAAAATTCCCCTTTTTGATGGCAATTTTCGCAAGTTTTTTCCTTGTATTGGTACGTCTCTCAGAATTTTGACTGTATCGGCCTCTACACACCTCGGATTTGTACGAAATTTTATACATAGAACCCTAAGACATAGGGCTAAAACTTTTGTGCCCATGACCCTCGCATATTCTTTAGTATTCACTTTCAAAACATTGCTCGAATCCATATTAGAGAAATCGAAGATTTCTGAAAGGGGTACCCCTTTGGTGAATTGGAGAATTCACTAATTTCTGCGAAATGTATTACCCTCGTGTTCAACTCGTTCGATATTTTTCCCCAAGAGATCTCATGGGGAAATGAATATATTGGAGTCGAAACGGAGCGTTAATTCAACATTTCAAAAAAAATTCCCCTTTTTGATGCAATTTTCGCAAGTTTTTTCCTTGTATTGGTACGTCTCTCAGATTTTTGACTGTATCAGCCTCTACACACCTCGGATTTGCACGAAATTTTATACATAGAACCCTAAGACATAGGGCTACAACTTTTGTGCCCATGACCCTCGCATATTCTTTAGTATTCACTATCAAAACATTGCTCGAATCCATATTAGAGAAATCGAAGATTTCTGAAAGGGGTACCCCTTTGGTGAATTGGAGATTTCGCTAATTTCTCCGAAATGTATTACCATCGTGTTCAACTCGTTCGATATTTTTCCCCAAGAGATCTCATGGGGAAATGAATATATTGGAGTCGAAACGGAGCGTTAAGTCAACATTTCAAAAAAAATTCCCCTTTTTGATGGCAATTTTCGCAAGTTTTTTCCTTGTATTGGTACGTCTCTCAGAATTTTGACTGTATCGGCCTCTACACACCTCGGATTTGTACGAAATTTTATACATAGAACCCTAAGACATAGGGCTAAAACTTTTGTGCCCATGACCCTCGCATATTCTTTAGTATTCACTTTCAAAACATTGCTCGAATCCATATTAGAGAAATCGAAGATTTCTGAAAGGGGTACCCCTTTGGTGAATTGGAGAATTCACTAATTTCTGCGAAATGTATTACCCTCGTGTTCAACTCGTTCGATATTTTTCCCCAAGAGATCTCATGGGGAAATGAATATATTGGAGTCGAAACGGAGCGTTAATTCAACATTTCAAAAAAAATTCCCCTTTTTGATGGCAATTTTCGCAAGTTTTTTCCTTGTATTGTTACGTCTCTCAGAATTTTGACTGTATCGGCCTCTACACACCTCGGATTTGCACGAAATTTTATACATAGAACCCTAAGACATAGGGCTACAACTTTTGTGCCCATGACCCTCGCATATTCTTTAGTATTCACTATCAAAACATTGATCGAATCCATATTAGAGAAATCTAAGATTTCTGAAAGGGGTACCCCTTTGGTGAATTGGAGATTTCACTAATTTCTCCGAAATGTATTACCATCGTGTTCAACTCGTTCGATATTTTTCCCCAAGAGATCTCATGGGGAAATGAATATATTGGAGTCGAAACGGAGCGTTAATTCAACATTTCAAAAAAAATTCCCCTTTTTGATGCAATTTTCGCAAGTTTTTTCCTTGTATTGGTACGTCTCTCAGAGTTTTGACTGTATCAGCCTCTACACACCTCGGATTTGCACGAAATTTTATACATAGAACCCTAAGACATAGGGCTACAACTTTTGTGCCCATGACCCTCGCATATTCTTTAGTATTCACTATCAAAACATTGATCGAATCCATATTAGAGAAATCTAAGATTTCTGAAAGGGGTACCCCTTTGGTGAATTGGAGAATTCACTAATTTCTCCGAAATGTATTACCCTCGTGTTCAACTCGTTCGATATTTTTCCCCAAGAGATCTCATGGGGAAATGAATATATTGGAGTCGAAACGGAGCGTTAATTCAACATTTCAAAAAAAATTCCCCTTTTTGATGGCAATTTTTGCAAGTTTTTTCCTTGTATTGGTACGTCTCTCAGAATTTTGACTGTATCGGCCTCTACACACCTCGGATTTGTACGAAATTTTATACATAAAACCCTAAGACATAGGGCTAAAACTTTTGTGCCCATGACCCTCGCATATTCTTTAGTATTCACTTTCAAAACATTGCTCGAATCCATATTAGAGAAATCGAAGATTTCTGAAAGGGGTACCCCTTTGGTGAATTGGAGAATTCACTAATTTCTCCGAAATGTATTACCCTCGTGTTCAACTCGTTCGATATTTTTCCCCAAGAGATCTCATGGGGAAATGAATATATTGGAGTCGAAACGGAGCGTTAATTCAACATTTCAAAAAAAATTCCCCTTTTTGATGGCAATTTTCGCAAGTTTTTTCCTTGTATTGGTACGTCTCTCAGAGTTTTGACTGTATCAGCCTCTACACACCTCGGATTTGCACGAAATTTTATACATAGAACCCTAAGACATAGGGCTACAACTTTTGTGCCCATGACCCTCGCATATTCTTTAGTATTCACTATCAAAACATTGATCGAATCCATATTAGAGAAATCTAAGATTTCTGAAAGGGGTACCCCTTTGGTGAATTGGAGAATTCACTAATTTCTCCGAAATGTATTACCCTCGTGTTCAACTCGTTCGATATTTTTCCCCAAGAGATCTCATGGGGAAATGAATATATTGGAGTCGAAACGGAGCGTTAATTCAACATTTCAAAAAAAATTCCCCTTTTTGATGGCAATTTTCGCAAGTTTTTTCCTTGTATTGGTACGTCTCTCAGAATTTTGACTGTATCGGCCTCTACACACCTCGGATTTGTACGAAATTTTATACATAAAACCCTAAGACATAGGGCTAAAACTTTTGTGCCCATGACCCTCGCATATTCTTTAGTATTCACTTTCAAAACATTGCTCGAATCCATATTAGAGAAATCGAAGATTTCTGAAAGGGGTACCCCTTTGGTGAATTGGAGAATTCACTACTTTCTCCGAAATGTATTACCCTCGTGTTCAACTCGTTCGATATTTTTCCCCAAGAGATCTCATGGGGAAATGAATATATTGGAGTCGAAACGGAGCGTTAATTCAACATTTCAAAAAAAATTCCCCTTTTTGATGGCAATTTTCGCAAGTTTTTTCCTTGTATTGGTACGTCTCTCAGAGTTTTGACTGTATCAGCCTCTACACACCTCGGATTTGCACGAAATTTTATACATAGAACCCTAAGACATAGGGCTACAACTTTTGTGCCCATGACCCTCGCATATTCTTTAGTATTCACTATCAAAACATTGCTCGAATCCATATTAGAGAAATCGAAGATTTCTGAAAGGGGTACCCCTTTGGTGAATTGGAGATTTCGCTAATTTCTCCGAAATGTATTACCATCGTGTTCAACTCGTTCGATATTTTTCCCCAAGAGATCTCTTGGGGAAATGAATATATTGGAGTCGAAACGGAGCGTTAAGTCAACATTTAAAAAAAAATTCCCCTTTTTGATGGCAATTTTCGCAAGTTTTTTCCTTGTATTGGTACGTCTCTCAGAATTTTGACTGTATCGGCCTCTACACACCTCGGATTTGTACGAAGTTTTATACATAGAACCCTAAGACATAGGGCTAAAACTTTTGTGCCCATGACCCTCGCATATTCTTTAGTATTCACTTTCAAAACATTGCTCGAATCCATATTAGAGAAATCGAAGATTTCTGAAAGGGGTACCCCTTTGGTGAATTGGAGAATTCACTAATTTCTGCGAAATGTATTACCCTCGTGTTCAACTCGTTCGATATTTTTCCCCAAGAGATCTCATGGGGAAATGAATATATTGGAGTCGAAACGGAGCGTTAATTCAACATTTCAAAAAAAATTCCCCTTTTTGATGCAATTTTCGCAAGTTTTTTCCTTGTATTGGTACGTCTCTCAGATTTTTGACTGTATCAGCCTCTACACACCTCGGATTTGCACGAAATTTTATACATAGAACCCTAAGACATAGGGCTACAACTTTTGTGCCCATGACCCTCGCATATTCTTTAGTATTCACTATCAAAACATTGCTCGAATCCATATTAGAGAAATCGAAGATTTCTGAAAGGGGTACCCCTTTGGTGAATTGGAGATTTCGCTAATTTCTCCGAAATGTATTACCATCGTGTTCAACTCGTTCGATATTTTTCCCCAAGAGATCTCATGGGGAAATGAATATATTGGAGTCGAAACGGAGCGTTAAGTCAACATTTCAAAAAAAATTCCCCTTTTTGATGGCAATTTTCGCAAGTTTTTTCCTTGTATTGGTACGTCTCTCAGAATTTTGACTGTATCGGCCTCTACACACCTCGGATTTGTACGAAATTTTATACATAGAACCCTAAGACATAGGGCTAAAACTTTTGTGCCCATGACCCTCGCATATTCTTTAGTATTCACTTTCAAAACATTGCTCGAATCCATATTAGAGAAATCGAAGATTTCTGAAAGGGGTACCCCTTTGGTGAATTGGAGAATTCACTAATTTCTGCGAAATGTATTACCCTCGTGTTCAACTCGTTCGATATTTTTCCCCAAGAGATCTCATGGGGAAATGAATATATTGGAGTCGAAACGGAGCGTTAATTCAACATTTCAAAAAAAATTCCCCTTTTTGATGCAATTTTCGCAAGTTTTTTCCTTGTATTGGTACGTCTCTCAGATTTTTGACTGTATCAGCCTCTACACACCTCGGATTTGCACGAAATTTTATACATAGAACCCTAAGACATAGGGTTACAACTTTTGTGCCCATGACCCTCGCATATTCTTTAGTATTCACTATCAAAACATTGATCGAATCCAAATTAGAGAAATCTAAGATTTCTGAAAGGGGTACCCCTTTGGTGAATTGGAGATTTCACTAATTTCTCCGAAATGTATTACCATCGTGTTCAACTCGTTCGATATTTTTCCCCAAGAGATCTCATGGGGAAATGAATATATTGGAGTCGAAACGGAGCGTTAATTCAACATTTCAAAAAAAAATTCCCCTTTTTGAGGGCATTTTTCACAAGTTTTTTCCTTATATTCGTACATCTCTCAGTATTTTGACTGTATCACCCTCTACACACCTCGGACTTCCACGAAATTTTAAACATAAAACTCTAAGCCATAGGGCTACGAATTTTGTGCCCATGACCCTCGCATATTCTTTAGTATTCACTATCAACACATTGCTCGAATCCATATTAGAGAAATCGAAGATTTCTGAAAGGGGTACCCCTTTTGTGAATTGTAGATTTCGCTAATTTCTCCGAAATGTATTACCCTCGTGTTCAACTCGTTCGATATTTTTCCCCAAGAGATCTCATGGGTAACTGAATATATCGGAGTCGAAACGGAGCATAAATTCAACATTTAAAAAAAAAATCCCCTTTTTGAGGGCAATTTTCACAAGTTTTTTCCTTATATTCGTACATCTCTCAGTATTTTGACTGTATCACCCTCTACCCACCTCGGATTTGTGCTAAGTTTTATACATAGAACCCTAAGACATAGGGCTAAAACTTTTGTGCCCATGACCCTCGCATATTCTTTAGTATTCACTATCAAAACATTGCTCGAATCTATATTAGAGAAATCGAAGATTTCTGAAAGGGGTACCCCTTTGGTGAATTGTAGATTTCGCTAATTTCTCCGAAATGTATTACCCTCGTGTTCAACTCGTTCGATATTTTTCCCCAAGAGATCTCATGGGTAAATGAATATATCGGAGTCGAAACGGAGCCTAAATTCAACATTTAAAAAAAAATTCCCCTTTTTGAGGGCAATTTTCACAAGTTTTTTCCTTATATTCGTACATCTCTCAGTATTTTGACTGTATCACCCTCTACCCACCTTTTATTTGCGCGAAATTTTATACATAGAACCCTAAGACATAGGGCTAAAACTTTTGTTCCCATGACCCTCGCATATTCTTTAGTATTTACTATCAAAACATTGTACGAATCCATCTTTGAGAAATCGAAGATTTCTGAAAGGGGTACCCCTTTGGTCAATTGTAGATTTCGCGAATTTCTCCGAAATGTATTACCCTCGTGTTCAACTCTTTTGATATTTTTCCCCAAGAGATCTCATGGGTAAATGAATATATCCGAGTCGAAACGGAGCCTAAATTCAACATTTAAAAAAAAATTCCCCTTTTTGAGGGCAATTTTCACAAGTTTTTTCCTTATATTCGTACATCTCTCAGTATTTTGACTGTATCACCCTCTACCCACCTCGGATTTGTGCTAAGTTTTATACATAGAACCCTAAGACATAGGGCTAAAACTTTTGTGCCCATGACCCTCGCATATTCTTTAGTATTCACTATCAAAACATTGCTCGAATCGATATTAGAGAAATCGAAGATTTCTGAAAGGGGTACCCCTTTGGTGAATTGTAGATTTCGCTAATTTCTCCGAAATGTATTACCCTCGTGTTCAACTCGTTCGATATTTTTCCCCAAGAGATCTCATGGGTAAATGAATATATCCGATTCGGAACGGAGCCTAAATTCAACATTTAAAAAAAAATTCCCCTTTTTGAGGGCAATTTTCACAAGTTTTTTCCTTATATTCGTACATCTCTCAGTATTTTGACTGTATCACCCTCTACCCACCTTTTATTTGCGCGAAATTTTATACATAGAACCCTAAGACATAGGGCTAAAACTTTTGTTCCAATGACCCTCGCATATTCTTTAGTATTTACTATCAAAACATTGTACGAATCCATCTTAGAGAAATCGAAGATTTCTGAAAGGGGTACCCCTTTGGTCAATTGTAGATTTCGCGAATTTCTCCGAAATGTATTACCCTCGTGTTCAACTCTTTTGATATTTTTCCCCAAGAGATCTCATGGGTAAATGAATATATCCGAGTCGAAACGGAGCCTAAATTCAACATTTAAAAAAAAATTCCCCTTTTTGAGGGCAATTTTCACAAGTTTTTTCCTTATATTCGTACATCTCTCAGTATTTTGACTGTATCACCCTCTACCCACCTCGGATTTGTGCTAAGTTTTATACATAGAACCCTAAGACATAGGGCTAAAACTTTTGTGCCCATGACCCTCGCATATTCTTTAGTATTCACTATCAAAACATTGCTCGAATCTATATTAGAGAAATCGAAGATTTCTGAAAGGGGTACCCCTTTGGTGAATTGTAGATTTCGCTAATTTCTCCGAAATGTATTACCCTCGTGTTCAACTCGTTCGATATTTTTCCCCAAGAGATCTCATGGGTAAATGAATATATCCGATTCGGAACGGAGCCTAAATTCAACATTTAAAAAAAAATTCCCCTTTTTGAGGGCAATTTTCACAAGTTTTTTCCTTATATTCGTACATCTCTCAGTATTTTGACTGTATCACCCTCTACCCACCTTTTATTTGCGCGAAATTTTATACATAGAACCCTAAGACATAGGGCTAAAACTTTTGTTGCCATGACCCTCGCATATTCTTTAGTATTTACTATCAAAACATTGTACGAATCCATCTTAGAGAAATCGAAGATTTCTGAAAGGGGTACCCCTTTGGTCAATTGTAGATTTCGCGAATTTCTCCGAAATGTATTACCCTCGTGTTCAACTCTTTTGATATTTTTCCCCAAGAGATCTCATGGGTAAATGAATATATCCGAGTCGAAACGGAGCCTAAATTCAACATTTAAAAAAAAATTCCCCTTTTTGAGGGCAATTTTCACAAGTTTTTTCCTTATATTCGTACATCTCTCAGTATTTTGACTGTATCACCCTCTACACACCTCGGACTTCCACGAAATTTTAAACATAAAACTCTAAGCCATAGGGCTACGAATTTTGTGCCCATGACCCTCGCATATTCTTTAGTATTCACTATCAACACATTGCTCGAATCCATATTATAGAAATCGAAGATTTCTGAAAGGGGTACCACTTTGGTGAATTGGAGATTTCGCTAATTTCTCCGAAATGTATTACCCTCGTGTTCAACTCGTTCGATATTTTTCCCCAAGAGATCTCATGGGTAAATGAATATATCGGAGTCGAAACGGAGCCTAAATTCAACATTTAAAAAAAAATTCCCCTTTTTGAGGGCAATTTTCACAAGTTTTTTCCTTATATTCGTACATCTCTCAGTATTTTGACTGTATCACCCTCTACCCACCTTTTATTTGCGCGAAATTTTATACATAGAACCCTAAGACATAGGGTTACAACTTTTGTGCCCATGACCCTCGCATATTCTTTAGTATTCACTATCAAAACATTGATCGAATCCAAATTAGAGAAATCTAAGATTTCTGAAAGGGGTACCCCTTTGGTGAATTGGAGATTTCACTAATTTCTCCGAAATGTATTACCATCGTGTTCAACTCGTTCGATATTTTTCCCCAAGAGATCTCATGGGGAAATGAATATATTGGAGTCGAAACGGAGCGTTAATTCAACATTTCAAAAAAAAATTCCCCTTTTTGAGGGCATTTTTCACAAGTTTTTTCCTTATATTCGTACATCTCTCAGTATTTTGACTGTATCACCCTCTACACACCTCGGACTTCCACGAAATTTTAAACATAAAACTCTAAGCCATAGGGCTACGAATTTTGTGCCCATGACCCTCGCATATTCTTTAGTATTCACTATCAACACATTGCTCGAATCCATATTAGAGAAATCGAAGATTTCTGAAAGGGGTACCCCTTTTGTGAATTGTAGATTTCGCTAATTTCTCCGAAATGTATTACCCTCGTGTTCAACTCGTTCGATATTTTTCCCCAAGAGATCTCATGGGTAACTGAATATATCGGAGTCGAAACGGAGCATAAATTCAACATTTAAAAAAAAATTCCCCTTTTTGAGGGCAATTTTCACAAGTTTTTTCCTTATATTCGTACATCTCTCAGTATTTTGACTGTATCACCCTCTACCCACCTCGGATTTGTGCTAAGTTTTATACATAGAACCCTAAGACATAGGGCTAAAACTTTTGTGCCCATGACCCTCGCATATTCTTTAGTATTCACTATCAAAACATTGCTCGAATCTATATTAGAGAAATCGAAGATTTCTGAAAGGGGTACCCCTTTGGTGAATTGTAGATTTCGCTAATTTCTCCGAAATGTATTACCCTCGTGTTCAACTCGTTCGATATTTTTCCCCAAGAGATCTCATGGGTAAATGAATATATCCGATTCGGAACGGAGCCTAAATTCAACATTTAAAAAAAAATTCCCCTTTTTGAGGGCAATTTTCACAAGTTTTTTCCTTATATTCGTACATCTCTCAGTATTTTGACTGTATCACCCTCTACCCACCTTTTATTTGCGCGAAATTTTATACATAGAACCCTAAGACATAGGGCTAAAACTTTTGTTCCCATGACCCTCGCATATTCTTTAGTATTTACTATCAAAACATTGTACGAATCCATCTTAGAGAAATCGAAGATTTCTGAAAGGGGTACCCCTTTGGTCAATTGTAGATTTCGCGAATTTCTCCGAAATGTATTACCCTCGTGTTCAACTCTTTTGATATTTTTCCCCAAGAGATCTCATGGGTAAATGAATATATCCGAGTCGAAACGGAGCCTAAATTCAACATTTAAAAAAAAATTCCCCTTTTTGAGGGCAATTTTCACAAGTTTTTTCCTTATATTCGTACATCTCTCAGTATTTTGACTGTATCACCCTCTACACACCTCGGACTTCCACGAAATTTTAAACATAAAACTCTAAGCCATAGGGCTACGAATTTTGTGCCCATGACCCTCGCATATTCTTTAGTATTCACTATCAACACATTGCTCGAATCCATATTAGAGAAATCGAAGATTTCTGAAAGGGGTACCGCTTGGGTGAATTGTAGATTTCGCTAATTTCTCCGAAATGTATTACCCTCGTGTTCAACTCGTTCGATATTTTTCCCCAAGAGATCTCATGGGTAAATGAATATATCGGAGTCGAAACGGAGCCTAAATTCAACATTTAAAAAAAAATTCCCCTTTTTGAGGGCAATTTTCACAAGTTTTTTCCTTATATTCGTACATCTCTCAGTATTTTGACTGTATCACCCTCTACCCACCTTTTATTTGCGCGAAATTTTATACATAGAACCCTAAGACATAGGGCTAAAACTTTTGTTCCCATGACCCTCGCATATTCTTTAGTATTTACTATCAAAACATTGTACGAATCCATCTTAGAGAAATCGAAGATTTCTGAAAGGGGTACCCCTTTGGTCAATTGTAGATTTCGCGAATTTCTCCGAAATGTATTACCCTCGTGTTCAACTCTTTTGATATTTTTCCCCAAGAGATCTCATGGGTAAATGAATATATCCGAGTCGAAACGGAGCCTAAATTCAACATTTAAAAAAAAATTCCCCTTTTTGAGGGCAATTTTCACAAGTTTTTTCCTTATATTCGTACATCTCTCAGTATTTTGACTGTATCACCCTCTACACACCTCGGACTTCCACGAAATTTTAAACATAAAACTCTAAGCCATAGGGCTACGAATTTTATGCCCATGACCCTCGCATATTCTTTAGTATTCACTATCAACACATTGCTCGAATCCATATTAGAGAAATCGAAGATTTCTGAAAGGGGTACCCCTTTGGTGAATTGTAGATTTCGCTAATTTCTCCGAAATGTATTACCCTCGTGTTCAACTCGTTCGATATTTTTCACCAAGAGATCTCATGGGTAACTGAATATATCGGAGTCGAAACGGAGCATAAATTCAACATTTAAAAAAAAATTCCCCTTTTTGAGGGCAATTTTCACAAGTTTTTTCCTTATATTCGTACATCTCTCAGTATTTTGACTGTATCACCCTCTACCCACCTCGGATTTGCGCGAAATTTTATACATAGAACCCTAAGACATAGGGCTAAAACTTTTGTTCCCATGACCCTCGCATATTCTTTAGTATTTACTATCAAAACATTGTACGAATCCATCTTAGAGAAATCGAAGATTTCTGAAAGGGGTACCCCTTTGGTGAATTGTAGATTTCGCTAATTTCTCCGAAATGTATTACCCTCGTGTTCAACTCTTTCGATATTTTTCCCCAAGAGAACTCATGGGTAAATGAATATATCCGAGTCGAAACGGAACCTAAATTCAACATTTAAAAAAAAATTCCCCTTTTTGAGGGCAATTTTCACAAGTTTTTTCCTTATATTCGTACATCTCTCAGTATTTTGACTGAATCATCCTCTACACACCTCGGATTTGCACGAAATTTTAAACATAAAATGATAAAACATAGGGCTACGAATTTTGTGCCCATGACCCTCGCATATTCTTTAGTATTCACTATCAAAACATTGCTCGAATCCATATTATAGAAATCGAAGATTTCTGAAAGGGGTACCACTTTGGTGAATTGGAGATTTCGCTAATTTCTCCGAAATGTATTACCCTCGTGTTCAACTCGTTCGATATTTTTCCCCAAGAGATCTCATGGGTAAATGAATATATCGGAGTCGAAACGGAGCCTAAATTCAACATTTAAAAAAAAATTCCCCTTTTTGAGGGCAATTTTCACAAGTTTTTTCCTTATATTCGTACATCTCTCAGTATTTTGACTAAATCATCCTCTACACACCTCGGATTTGCACGAAATTTTAAACATAGAATGATAAGACAGAGGGCTACGAATTTTGTGCCCATGACCCTCGCATATTCTTTAGTATTCACTATGAAAACATTGCTCGAATCCATATTAGAGAAATCGAAGATTTCTGAAAGGGGTACCGCTTGGGTGAATTGTAGATTTCGCTAATTTCTCCGAAATGTATTACCCTCGTGTTCAACTCGTTCGATATTTTTCCCCAAGAGATCTCATGGGTAAATGAATATATCGGAGTCGAAACGGAGCCTAAATTCAACATTTAAAAAAAAATTCCCCTTTTTGAGGGCAATTTTCACAAGTTTTTTCCTTATATTCGTACATCTCTCAGTATTTTGACTGTATCACCCTCTACACACCTCGGACTTCCACGAAATTTTAAAAATAAAACTCTAAGCCATAGGGCTACGAATTTTGTGCCCATGACCCTCGCATATTCTTTAGTATTCACTATCAACACATTGCTCGAATCCATATTAGAGAAATCGAAGATTTCTGAAAGGGGTACCCCTTTTGTGAATTGTAGATTTCGCTAATTTCTCCGAAATGTATTACCCTCGTGTTCAACTCGTTCGATATTTTTCCCCAAGAGATCTCATGGGTAACTGAATATATCGGAGTCGAAACGGAGCATAAATTCAACATTTAAAAAAAAATTCCCCTTTTTGAGGGCAATTTTCACAAGTTTTTTCCTTATATTCGTACATCTCTCAGTATTTTGACTGTATCACCCTCTACCCACCTCGGATTTGTGCTAAGTTTTATACATAGAACCCTAAGACATAGGGCTAAAACTTTTGTGCCCATGACCCTTGCATATTCTTTAGTATTCACTATCAAAACATTGCTCGAATCTATATTAGAGAAATCGAAGATTTCTGAAAGGGGTACCCCTTTGGTGAATTGTAGATTTCGCTAATTTCTCCGAAATGTATTACCCTCGTGTTCAACTCGTTCGATATTTTTCCCCAAGAGATCTCATGGGTAAATGAATATATCCGATTCGGAACGGAGCCTAAATTCAACATTTAAAAAAAAATTCCCCTTTTTGAGGGCAATTTTCACAAGTTTTTTCCTTATATTCGTACATCTCTCAGTATTATGACTGTATCACCCTCTACCCACCTTTTATTTGCGCGAAATTTTATACATAGAACCCTAAGACATAGGGCTAAAACTTTTGTTCCCATGACCCTCGCATATTCTTTAGTATTTACTATCAAAACATTGTACGAATCCATCTTAGAGAAATCGAAGATTTCTGAAAGGGGTACCCCTTTGGTCAATTGTAGATTTCGCGAATTTCTCCGAAATGTATTACCCTCGTGTTCAACTCTTTTGATATTTTTCCCCAAGAGATCTCATGGGTAAATGAATATATCCGAGTCGAAACGGAGCCTAAATTCAACATTTAAAAAAAAAATCCCCTTTTTGAGGGCAATTTTCACAAGTTTTTTCCTTATATTCGTACATCTCTCAGTATTTTGACTGTATCACCCTCTACACACCTCGGACTTCCACGATATTTTAAACATAAAACTCTAAGCCATAGGGCTACGAATTTTATGCCCATGACCCTCGCATATTCTTTAGTATTCACTATCAACACATTGCTCGAATCCATATTAGAGAAATCGAAGATTTCTGAAAGGGGTACCCCTTTGGTGAATTGTAGATTTCACTAATTTCTCCGAAATGTATTACCCTCGTGTTCTACTCGTTCGATATTTTTCCCCAAGAGATCTCATGGGTAACTGAATATATCGGAGTCGAAACGGAGCATAAATTCAACATTTAAAAAAAAATTCCCCTTTTTGAGGGCAATTTTCACAAGTTTTTTCCTTATATTCGTACATCTCTCAGTATTTTGACTGTATCACCCTCTACCCACCTCGGATTTGCGCGAAATTTTATACATAGAACCCTAAGACATAGGGCTAAAACTTTTGTTCCCATGACCCTCGCATATTCTTTAGTATTTACTATCAAAACATTGCTCGAATCCATATTAGAGAAATCGAAGATTTCTGAAAGGGGTACCCCTTTGGTCAATTGTAGATTTCGTTAATTTCTCCGAAATGTATTACCCTCGTGTTCAACTCTTTCGATATTTTTCCCCAAGAGAACTCATGGGTAAATGAATATATCCGAGTCGAAACGGAACCTAAATTCAACATTTAAAAAAAAATTCCCCTTTTTGAGGGCAATTTTCACAAGTTTTTTCCTTATATTCGTACATCTCTCAGTATTTTGACTGAATCATCCTCTACACACCTCGGATTTGCACGAAATTTTAAACATAAAATGATAAAACATAGGGCTATGAATTTTGTGCCCATGACCCTCGCATATTCTTTAGTATTCACTATCAAAACATTGCTCGAATCCATATTATAGAAATCGAAGATTTCTGAAAGGGGTACCACTTTGGTGAATTGGAGATTTCGCTAATTTCTCCGAAATGTATTACCCTCGTGTTCAACTCGTTCGATATTTTTCCCCAAGAGATCTCATGGGTAAATGAATATATCGGAGTCGAAACGGAGCCTAAATTCAACATTTAAAAAAAATTCCCCTTTTTGAGGGCAATTTTCACAAGTTTTTTCCTTATATTCGTACATCTCTCAGTATTTTGACTAAATCATCCTCTACACACCTCGGATTTGCACGAAATTTTAAACATAAAACGATAAGACATAGGGCTACGAATTTTGTGCCCATGACCCTCGCATATTCTTTAGTATTCACTATGAAAACATTGCTCGAATCCATATTATAGAAATCGAAGATTTCTGAAAGGGGTACCGCTTGGGTGAATTGTAGATTTCGCTAATTTCTCCGAAATGTATTACCCTCGTGTTCAACTCGTTCGATATTTTTCCCCAAGAGATCTCATGGGTAAATGAATATATCCGATTCGGAACGGAGCCTAAATTCAACATTTAAAAAAAAATTCCCCTTTTTGAGGGCAATTTTCACAAGTTTTTTCCTTATATTCGTACATCTCTCAGTATTATGACTGTATCACCCTCTACCCACCTTTTATTTGCGCGAAATTTTATACATAGAACCCTAAGACATAGGGCTAAAACTTTTGTTCCCATGACCCTCGCATATTCTTTAGTATTTACTATCAAAACATTGTACGAATCCATCTTAGAGAAATCGAAGATTTCTGAAAGGGGTACCCCTTTGGTCAATTGTAGATTTCGCGAATTTCTCCGAAATGTATTACCCTCGTGTTCAACTCTTTTGATATTTTTCCCCAAGAGATCTCATGGGTAAATGAATATATCCGAGTCGAAACGGAGCCTAAATTCAACATTTAAAAAAAAATTCCCCTTTTTGAGGGCAATTTTCACAAGTTTTTTCCTTATATTCGTACATCTCTCAGTATTTTGACTGTATCACCCTCTACACACCTCGGACTTCCACGATATTTTAAACATAAAACTCTAAGCCATAGGGCTACGAATTTTATGCCCATGACCCTCGCATATTCTTTAGTATTCACTATCAACACATTGCTCGAATCCATATTAGAGAAATCGAAGATTTCTGAAAGGGGTACCCCTTTGGTGAATTGTAGATTTCACTAATTTCTCCGAAATGTATTACCCTCGTGTTCTACTCGTTCGATATTTTTCCCCAAGAGATCTCATGGGTAACTGAATATATCGGAGTCGAAACGGAGCATAAATTCAACATTTAAAAAAAAATTCCCCTTTTTGAGGGCAATTTTCACAAGTTTTTTCCTTATATTCGTACATCTCTCAGTATTTTGACTGTATCACCCTCTACCCACCTCGGATTTGCGCGAAATTTTATACATAGAACCCTAAGACATAGGGCTAAAACTTTTGTTCCCATGACCCTCGCATATTCTTTAGTATTTACTATCAAAACATTGCTCGAATCCATATTAGAGAAATCGAAGATTTCTGAAAGGGGTACCCCTTTGGTCAATTGTAGATTTCGTTAATTTCTCCGAAATGTATTACCCTCGTGTTCAACTCTTTCGATATTTTTCCCCAAGAGAACTCATGGGTAAATGAATATATCCGAGTCGAAACGGAACCTAAATTCAACATTTAAAAAAAAATTCCCCTTTTTGAGGGCAATTTTCACAAGTTTTTTCCTTATATTCGTACATCTCTCAGTATTTTGACTGAATCATCCTCTACACACCTCGGATTTGCACGAAATTTTAAACATAAAATGATAAAACATAGGGCTATGAATTTTGTGCCCATGACCCTCGCATATTCTTTAGTATTCACTATCAAAACATTGCTCGAATCCATATTATAGAAATCGAAGATTTCTGAAAGGGGTACCACTTTGGTGAATTGGAGATTTCGCTAATTTCTCCGAAATGTATTACCCTCGTGTTCAACTCGTTCGATATTTTTCCCCAAGAGATCTCATGGGTAAATGAATATATCGGAGTCGAAACGGAGCCTAAATTCAACATTTAAAAAAAATTCCCCTTTTTGAGGGCAATTTTCACAAGTTTTTTCCTTATATTCGTACATCTCTCAGTATTTTGACTAAATCATCCTCTACACACCTCGGATTTGCACGAAATTTTAAACATAAAACGATAAGACATAGGGCTACGAATTTTGTGCCCATGACCCTCGCATATTCTTTAGTATTCACTATGAAAACATTGCTCGAATCCATATTATAGAAATCGAAGATTTCTGAAAGGGGTACCGCTTGGGTGAATTGTAGATTTCGCTAATTTCTCCGAAATGTATTACCCTCGTGTTCAACTCGTTCGATATTTTTCCCCAAGAGATCTCATGGGTAAATGAATATATCGGAGTCGAAACGGAGCCTAAATTCAACATTTAAAAAAAAATTCTCCTTTTTGAGGGCAATTTTTACAAGTTTTTTCCTTATATTCGTACATCTCTCAGTATTTTGACTGTATCACCCTCTACCCACCTCGGATTTGTGCTAAGTTTTATACATAGAACCCTAAGACATAGGGCTAAAACTTTTGTTCCCATGACCCTCGCATATTCTTTAGTATTTACTATCAAAACATTGTACGAATCCATCTTAGAGAAATCGAAGATTTCTGAAAGGGGTACCCCTTTGGTCAATTGTAGATTTCGCGAATTTCTCCGAAATGTATTACCCTCGTGTTCAACTCTTTTGATATTTTTCCCCAAGAGATCTCATGGGTAAATGAATATATCGGAGTCGAAACGGAGCCTAAATTCAACATTTAAAAAAAAATTCCCCTTTTTGAGGGCAATTTTCACAAGTTTTTTCCTTATATTCGTACATCTCTCAGTATTTTGACTGTATCACCCTCTACACACCTCGGACTTCCACGAAATTTTAAACATAAAACTCTAAGCCATAGGGCTACGAATTTTGTGCCCATGACCCTCGCATATTCTTTAGTATTCACTATCAACACATTGCTCGAATCCATATTAGAGAAATCGAAGATTTCTGAAAGGGGTACCCCTTT
The DNA here is from genome assembly GCF_963169125.1 of Humulus lupulus. NCBI lineage: Eukaryota > Viridiplantae > Streptophyta > Magnoliopsida > Rosales > Cannabaceae > Humulus > Humulus lupulus. The sequence continues at coordinate 1,572,345 of NC_084794.1, read as the reverse complement.
TGTGAATTGTAGATTTCGCTAATTTCTCCGAAATGTATTACCCTCGTGTTCAACTCGTTCGATATTTTTCCCCAAGAGATCTCATGGGTAACTGAATATATCGGAGTCGAAACGGAGCATAAATTCAACATTTAAAAAAAAATTCCCCTTTTTGAGGGCAATTTTCACAAGTTTTTTCCTTATATTCGTACATCTCTCAGTATTTTGACTGTATCACCCTCTACCCACCTCGTATTTGCGCGAAATTTTATACATAGAACCCTAAGACATAGGGCTAAAACTTTTGTTCCCATGACCCTCGCATATTCTTTAGTATTTACTATCAAAACATTGTACGAATCCATCTAAGAGAAATCGAAGATTTCTGAAAGGGGTACCCCTTTGGTCAATTGTAGATTTCGCTAATTTCTCCGAAATGTATTACCCTCGTGTTCAACTCTTTCGATATTTTTCCCCAAGAGATCTCATGGGTAAATGAATATATCCGAGTCGAAACGGAACCTAAATTCAACATTTAAAAAAAAATTCCCCTTTTTGAGGGCAATTTTCACAAGTTTTTTCCTTATATTCGTACATCTCTCAGTATTTTGACTGTATCACCCTCTACACACCTTGGACTTCCACGAAATTTTAAACATAAAACTCTAAGACATAGGGCTAAAACTTTCGTGCCCATGACCCTCCCAAATTCTTTAGTATTAACTATCAAAACATTGCTCGAATCCAAATTAGAGAAATCGAAGATTTTTGAAAGGGGTACCCCTTTGGTGAATTGTAGATTTCGCTAATTTCTCTGAAATGTATTACCCTCGTGTTCAACTCGTTCCATATTTTTCCCCAAGAGATCACATGGGTAAATGAATATATCCGAGTCGAAACGGAGCCTAAATTCAACATTTAAAAAAATATTCCCCTTTTAGAGGGCAATTTTCACAAGTTTTTTCCTTATATTCGTACATCTCTCAGTATTTTGACTGTATCACCCTCTACCCACCTCGTATTTGCGCGAAATTTTATACATAGAACCCTAAGACATAGGGCTAAAACTTTTGTTCCCATGACCCTCGCATATTCTTTAGTATTTACTATCAAAACATTGTACGAATCCATCTTAGAGAAATCGAAGATTTCTGAAAGGGGTACCCCTTTGGTGAATTGGAGATTTCGCTAATTTCTCCGAAATGTATTACCCACGTGTTCAACTCGTTCGATATTTTTCCCCAAGAGATCTCATGGGTAACTGAATATATCGGAGTCGAAACGGAGCAAAAATTCAACATTTAAAAAAAAATTCCCCTTTTTGAGGGCAATTTTCACAAGTTTTTTCCTTATATTCGTACATCTCTCAGTATTTTGACTGTATCACCCTCTACCCACCTCGTATTTGCGCGAAATTTTATACATAGAACCCTAAGACATAGGGCTAAAACTTTTGTTCCCATGACCCTCGCATATTCTTTAGTATTTACTATCAAAACATTGTACGAATCCTTCTTAGAGAAATCGAAGATTTCTGAAAGGGGTACCCCTTTGGTGAATTGGAGATTTCGCTAATTTCTCCGAAATGTATTACCCACGTGTTCAACTCGTTCGATATTTTTCCCCAAGAGATCTCATGGGTAAATGAATATATCAGAGTCGAAACGGAGCCTAAATTCAACATTTAAAAAAAAATTCCCCTTTTTGAGGGCATTTTTCACAAGTTTTTTCCTTATATTCGTACATCTCTCAGTATTTTGACCGTATCACCCTCTACACACCTCGGACTTCCACGAAATTTAAAACATAATACTCTAAGCCATAGGGCTACGAATTTTGTGCCCATGACCCTCGCATATTCATTAGTATTCACTATGAAAACATTGCTCGAATCCATATTATAGAAATCGAAGATTTCTGAAAGGGGTACCCCTTGGGTGAATTGTAGATTTCGCTAATTTCTCCGAAATGTATTACCCTCGTGTTCAACTCGTTCCATATTTTTCCCCAAGAGATCTCATGGGTAACTGAATATATCGGAGTCGAAACGGAGCCTAAATTCAACATTTAAAAAAAAATTCCCCTTTTTGAGGGCAATTTTCACAAGTTTTTCCTTATATTCGTACATCTCTCAGTATTTTGACTGTATCACCCTCTACCCATCTCGTATTTGCGGGAAATTTTATACATAGAACCCTAAGACATAGGGCTAAAACTTTTGTTCCCATGACCCTTGCATATTCTTTAGTATTTACTATCAAAACATTGTACGAATCCATCTTAGAGAAATCGAAGATTTCTGAAAGGGGTACCCCTTTGGTGAATTGGAGATTTCGCTAATTTCTCCGAAATGTATTACCCACGTGTTCAACTCGTTCGATATTTTTCCCCAAGAGATCTCATGGGTAACTGAATATATCGGAGTCGAAACGGAGCAAAAATTCAACATTTAAAAAAAAATTCCCCTTTTTGAGGGCAATTTTCACAAGTTTTTTCCTTATATTCGTACATCTCTCAGTATTTTGACTGTATCACCCTCTACCCACCTCGTATTTGCGCGAAATTTTATACATAGAACCCTAAGACATAGGGCTAAAACTTTTGTTCCCATGACCCTCGCATATTCTTTAGTATTTACTATCAAAACATTGTACGAATCCTTCTTAGAGAAATCGAAGATTTCTGAAAGGGGTACCCCTTTGGTGAATTGGAGATTTCGCTAATTTCTCCGAAATGTATTACCCACGTGTTCAACTCGTTCGATATTTTTCCCCAAGAGATCTCATGGGTAAATGAATATATCAGAGTCGAAACGGAGCCTAAATTCAACATTTAAAAAAAAATTCCCCTTTTTGAGGGCATTTTTCACAAGTTTTTTCCTTATATTCGTACATCTCTCAGTATTTTGACCGTATCACCCTCTACACACCTCGGACTTCCACGAAATTTAAAACATAAAACTCTAAGCCATAGGGCTACGAATTTTGTGCCCATGACCCTCGCATATTCATTAGTATTCACTATGAAAACATTGCTCGAATCCATATTATAGAAATCGAAGATTTCTGAAAGGGGTACCGCTTGGGTGAATTGTAGATTTCGCTAATTTCTCCGAAATGTATTACCCTCGTGTTCAACTCGTTCCATATTTTTCCCCAAGAGATCTCATGGGTAACTTAATATATCGGAGTCGAAACGGAGCCTAAATTCAACATTTAAAAAAAAATTCCCCTTTTTGAGGGCAATTTTCACAAGTTTTTTCCTTATATTCGTACGTCTCTCAGTATTTTGACTAAATCATCCTCTACACACCTCGGATTTGCACGAAATTTTAAACATAAAACGATAAGACATAGGGCTACGAATTTTGTGCCCATGACCCTCGCATATTCTTTAGTATTCACTATGAAAACATTGCTCGAATCCATATTATAGAAATCGAAGATTTCTGAAAGGGGTACCGCTTGGGTGAATTGTAGATTTCGCTAATTTCTCCGAAATGTATTACCCTCGTGTTCAACTCGTTCCATATTTTTCCCCAAGAGATCTCATGGGTAACTTAATATATCGGAGTCGAAACGGAGCCTAAATTCAACATTTAAAAAAAAATTCCCCTTTTTGAGGGCAATTTTCACAAGTTTTTCCTTATATTCGTACATCTCTCAGTATTTTGACTGTATCACCCTCTACCCACCTCGTATTTGCGCGAAATTTTATACATAGAACCCTAAGACATAGGGCTAAAACTTTTGTTCCCATGACCCTCGCATATTCATTAGTATTCACTATGAAAACATTGCTCGAATCCATATTAGAGAAATCGAAGATTTCTGAAAGGGGTACCCCTTTGGTGAATTGGAGATTTCGCTAATTTCTCCGAAATGTATTACCCACGTGTTCAACTCGTTCGATATTTTTCCCCAAGAGATCTCATGGGTAACTGAATATATCGGAGTCGAAACGGAGCAAAAATTCAACATTTAAAAAAAAATTCCCCTTTTTGAGGGCAATTTTCACAAGTTTTTTCCTTATATTCGTACATCTCTCAGTATTTTGACTGTATCACCCTCTACCCACCTCGTATTTGCGCGAAATTTTATACATAGAACCCTAAGACATAGGGCTAAAACTTTTGTTCCCATGACCCTCGCATATTCTTTAGTATTTACTATCAAAACATTGTACGAATCCATCTTAGAGAAATCGAAGATTTCTGAAAGGGGTACCCCTTTGGTGAATTGGAGATTTCGCTAATTTCTCCGAAATGTATTACCCACGTGTTCAACTCGTTCGATATTTTTCCCCAAGAGATCTCATGGGTAACTGAATATATCGGAGTCGAAACGGAGCAAAAATTCAACATTTAAAAAAAAATTCCCCTTTTTGAGGGCAATTTTCACAAGTTTTTTCCTTATATTCGTACATCTCTCAGTATTTTGACTGTATCACCCTCTACCCACCTCGTATTTGCGCGAAATTTTATACATAGAACCCTAAGACATAGGGCTAAAACTTTTGTTCCCATGACCCTCGCATATTCTTTAGTATTTACTATCAAAACATTGTACGAATCCTTCTTAGAGAAATCGAAGATTTCTGAAAGGGGTACCCCTTTGGTGAATTGGAGATTTCGCTAATTTCTCCGAAATGTATTACCCACGTGTTCAACTCGTTCGATATTTTTCCCCAAGAGATCTCATGGGTAAATGAATATATCAGAGTCGAAACGGAGCCTAAATTCAACATGTAAAAAAAAATTCCCCTTTTTGAGGGCATTTTTCACAAGTTTTTTCCTTATATTCGTACATCTCTCAGTATTTTGACCGTATCACCCTCTACACACCTCGGACTTCCACGAAATTTAAAACATAAAACTCTAAGCCATAGGGCTACGAATTTTGTGCCCATGACCCTCGCATATTCATTAGTATTCACTATGAAAACATTGCTCGAATCCATATTATAGAAATCGAAGATTTCTGAAAGGGGTACCGCTTGGGTGAATTGTAGATTTCGCTAATTTCTCCGAAATGTATTACCCTCGTGTTCAACTCGTTCCATATTTTTCCCCAAGAGATCTCATGGGTAACTTAATATATCGGAGTCGAAACGGAGCCTAAATTCAACATTTAAAAAAAAATTCCCCTTTTTGAGGGCAATTTTCACAAGTTTTTCCATATATTCGTACATCTCTCAGTATTTTGACTGTATCACCCTCTACCCACCTTGTATTTGCGCGAAATTTTATACATAGAACCCTAAGACATAGGGCTAAAACTTTTGTTCCCATGACCCTCGCATATTCTTTAGTATTTACTATCAAAACATTGTACGAATCCTTCTTAGAGAAATCGAAGATTTCTGAAAGGGGTACCCCTTTGATGAATTGGAGATTTCGCTAATTTCTCCGAAATGTATTGTCCACGTGTTCAACTCGTTCGATATTTTTCCCCAAGAGATCTCATGGGTAAATGAATATATCAGAGTCGAAACGGAGCCTGAATTCAACATTTAAAAAAAAATTCCCCTTTTTGAGGGCATTTTTCACAAGTTTTTTCCTTATATTCGTACATCTCTCAGTATTTTGACCGTATCACCCTCTACACACCTCGGACTTCCACGAAATTTAAAACATAAAACTCTAAGCCATAGGGCTACGAATTTTGTGCCCATGACCCTCGCATATTCATTAGTATTCACTATGAAAACATTGCTCGAATCCATCTTAGAGAAATCGAAGATTTCTGAAAGGGGTACCCCTTTGGTGAATTGGAGATTTCGCTAATTTCTCCGAAATGTATTACCCACGTGTTCAACTCGTTCGATATTTTTCCCCAAGAGATCTCATGGGTAACTGAATATATCGGAGTCGAAACGGAGCAAAAATTCAACATTTAAAAAAAAATTCCCCTTTTTGAGGGCAATTTTCACAAGTTTTTTCCTTATATTCGTACATCTCTCAGTATTTTGACTGTATCACCCTCTACCCACCTCGTATTTGCGCGAAATTTTATACATAGAACCCTAAGACATAGGGCTAAAACTTTTGTTCCCATGACCCTCGCATATTCTTTAGTATTTACTATCAAAACATTGTACGAATCCTTCTTAGAGAAATCGAAGATTTCTGAAAGGGGTACCCCTTTGGTGAATTGGAGATTTCGCTAATTTCTCCGAAATGTATTACCCACGTGTTCAACTCGTTCGATATTTTTCCCCAAGAGATCTCATGGGTAAATGAATATATCAGAGTCGAAACGGAGCCTAAATTCAACATGTAAAAAAAAATTCCCCTTTTTGAGGGCATTTTTCACAAGTTTTTTCCTTATATTCGTACATCTCTCAGTATTTTGACCGTATCACCCTCTACACACCTCGGACTTCCACGAAATTTAAAACATAAAACTCTAAGCCATAGGGCTACGAATTTTGTGCCCATGACCCTCGCATATTCATTAGTATTCACTATGAAAACATTGCTCGAATCCATATTATAGAAATCGAAGATTTCTGAAAGGGGTACCGCTTGGGTGAATTGTAGATTTCGCTAATTTCTCCGAAATGTATTACCCTCGTGTTCAACTCGTTCCATATTTTTCCCCAAGAGATCTCATGGGTAACTTAATATATCGGAGTCGAAACGGAGCCTAAATTCAACATTTAAAAAAAAATTCCCCTTTTTGAGGGCAATTTTCACAAGTTTTTCCATATATTCGTACATCTCTCAGTATTTTGACTGTATCACCCTCTACCCACCTCGTATTTGCGCGAAATTTTATACATAGAACCCTAAGACATAGGGCTAAGACTTTTGTTCCCATGACCCTCGCATATTCTTTAGTATTTACTATCAAAACATTGTACGAATCCTTCTTAGAGAAATCGAAGATTTCTGAAAGGGGTACCCCTTTGGTGAATTGGAGATTTCGCTAATTTCTCCGAAATGTATTACCCACGTGTTCAACTCGTTCGATATTTTTCCCCAAGAGATCTCATGGGTAAATGAATATATCAGAGTCGAAACGGAGCCTAAATTCAACATGTAAAAAAAAATTCCCCTTTTTGAGGGCATTTTTCACAAGTTTTTTCCTTATATTCGTACATCTCTCAGTATTTTGACCGTATCACCCTCTACACACCTCGGACTTCCACGAAATTTAAAACATAAAACTCTAAGCCATAGGGCTACGAATTTTGTGCCCATGACCCTCGCATATTCATTAGTATTCACTATGAAAACATTGCTCGAATCCATCTTAGAGAAATCGAAGATTTCTGAAAGGGGTACCCCTTTGGTGAATTGGAGATTTCGCTAATTTCTCCGAAATGTATTACCCACGTGTTCAACTCGTTCGATATTTTTCCCCAAGAGATCTCATGGGTAACTGAATATATCGGAGTCGAAACGGAGCAAAAATTCAACATTTAAAAAAAAATTCCCCTTTTTGAGGGCAATTTTCACAAGTTTTTTCCTTATATTCGTACATCTCTCAGTATTTTGACTGTATCACCCTCTACCCACCTCGTATTTGCGCGAAATTTTATACATAGAACCCTAAGACATAGGGCTAAAACTTTTGTTCCCATGACCCTCGCATATTCTTTAGTATTTACTATCAAAACATTGTACGAATCCTTCTTAGAGAAATCGAAGATTTCTGAAAGGGGTACCCCTTTGGTGAATTGGAGATTTCGCTAATTTCTCCGAAATGTATTACCCACGTGTTCAACTCGTTCGATATTTTTCCCCAAGAGATCTCATGGGTAAATGAATATATCAGAGTCGAAACGGAGCCTAAATTCAACATGTAAAAAAAAATTCCCCTTTTTGAGGGCATTTTTCACAAGTTTTTTCCTTATATTCGTACATCTCTCAGTATTTTGACCGTATCACCCTCTACACACCTCGGACTTCCACGAAATTTAAAACATAAAACTCTAAGCCATAGGGCTACGAATTTTGTGCCCATGACCCTCGCATATTCATTAGTATTCACTATGAAAACATTGCTCGAATCCATATTATAGAAATCGAAGATTTCTGAAAGGGGTACCGCTTGGGTGAATTGTAGATTTCGCTAATTTCTCCGAAATGTATTACCCTCGTGTTCAACTCGTTCCATATTTTTCCCCAAGAGATCTCATGGGTAACTTAATATATCGGAGTCGAAACGGAGCCTAAATTCAACATTTAAAAAAAAATTCCCCTTTTTGAGGGCAATTTTCACAAGTTTTTCCATATATTCGTACATCTCTCAGTATTTTGACTGTATCACCCTCTACCCACCTCGTATTTGCGCGAAATTTTATACATAGAACCCTAAGACATAGGGCTAAAACTTTTGTTCCCATGACCCTCGCATATTCTTTAGTATTTACTATCAAAACATTGTACGAATCCTTCTTAGAGAAATCGAAGATTTCTGAAAGGGGTACCCCTTTGATGAATTGGAGATTTCGCTAATTTCTCCGAAATGTATTGTCCACGTGTTCAACTCGTTCGATATTTTTCCCCAAGAGATCTCATGGGTAAATGAATATATCAGAGTCGAAACGGAGCCTGAATTCAACATTTAAAAAAAAATTCCCCTTTTTGAGGGCATTTTTCACAAGTTTTTTCCTTATATTCGTACATCTCTCAGTATTTTGACCGTATCACCCTCTACACACCTCGGACTTCCACGAAATTTAAAACATAAAACTCTAAGCCATAGGGCTACGAATTTTGTGCCCATGACCCTCGCATATTCATTAGTATTCACTATGAAAACATTGCTCGAATCCATCTTAGAGAAATCGAAGATTTCTGAAAGGGGTACCCCTTTGGTGAATTGGAGATTTCGCTAATTTCTCCGAAATGTATTACCCACGTGTTCAACTCGTTCGATATTTTTCCCCAAGAGATCTCATGGGTAACTGAATATATCGGAGTCGAAACGGAGCAAAAATTCAACATTTAAAAAAAAATTCCCCTTTTTGAGGGCAATTTTCACAAGTTTTTTCCTTATATTCGTACATCTCTCAGTATTTTGACTGTATCACCCTCTACCCACCTCGTATTTGCGCGAAATTTTATACATAGAACCCTAAGACATAGGGCTAAAACTTTTGTTCCCATGACCCTCGCATATTCTTTAGTATTTACTATCAAAACATTGTACGAATCCTTCTTAGAGAAATCGAAGATTTCTGAAAGGGGTACCCCTTTGGTGAATTGGAGATTTCGCTAATTTCTCCGAAATGTATTACCCACGTGTTCAACTCGTTCGATATTTTTCCCCAAGAGATCTCATGGGTAAATGAATATATCAGAGTCGAAACGGAGCCTGAATTCAACATTTAAAAAAAAATTCCCCTTTTTGAGGGCATTTTTCACAAGTTTTTTCCTTATATTCGTACATCTCTCAGTATTTTGACCGTATCACCCTCTACACACCTCGGACTTCCACGAAATTTAAAACATAAAACTCTAAGCCATAGGGCTACGAATTTTGTGCCCATGACCCTCGCATATTCATTAGTATTCACTATGAAAACATTGCTCGAATCCATATTATAGAAATCGAAGATTTCTGAAAGGGGTACCGCTTGGGTGAATTGTAGATTTCGCTAATTTCTCCGAAATGTATTACCCTCGTGTTCAACTCGTTCCATATTTTTCCCCAAGAGATCTCATGGGTAACTTAATATATCGGAGTCGAAACGGAGCCTAAATTCAACATTTAAAAAAAAATTCCCCTTTTTGAGGGCAATTTTCACAAGTTTTTCCATATATTCGTACATCTCTCAGTATTTTGACTGTATCACCCTCTACCCACCTCGTATTTGCGCGAAATTTTATACATAGAACCCTAAGACATAGGGCTAAAACTTTTGTTCCCATGACCCTCGCATATTCTTTAGTATTTACTATCAAAACATTGTACGAATCCTTCTTAGAGAAATCGAAGATTTCTGAAAGGGGTACCCCTTTGGTGAATTGGAGATTTCGCTAATTTCTCCGAAATGTATTACCCACGTGTTCAACTCGTTCGATATTTTTCCCCAAGAGATCTCATGGGTAAATGAATATATCAGAGTCGAAACGGAGCCTAAATTCAACATGTAAAAAAAAATTCCCCTTTTTGAGGGCATTTTTCACAAGTTTTTTCCTTATATTCGTACATCTCTCAGTATTTTGACCGTATCACCCTCTACACACCTCGGACTTCCACGAAATTTAAAACATAAAACTCTAAGCCATAGGGCTACGAATTTTGTGCCCATGACCCTCGCATATTCATTAGTATTCACTATGAAAACATTGCTCGAATCCATATTATAGAAATCGAAGATTTCTGAAAGGGGTACCGCTTGGGTGAATTGTAGATTTCGCTAATTTCTCCGAAATGTATTACCCTCGTGTTCAACTCGTTCCATATTTTTCCCCAAGAGATCTCATGGGTAACTTAATATATCGGAGTCGAAACGGAGCCTAAATTCAACATTTAAAAAAAAATTCCCCTTTTTGAGGGCAATTTTCACAAGTTTTTCCATATATTCGTACATCTCTCAGTATTTTGACTGTATCACCCTCTACCCACCTCGTATTTGCGCGAAATTTTATACATAGAACCCTAAGACATAGGGCTAAAACTTTTGTTCCCATGACCCTCGCATATTCTTTAGTATTTACTATCAAAACATTGTACGAATCCTTCTTAGAGAAATCGAAGATTTCTGAAAGGGGTACCCCTTTGATGAATTGGAGATTTCGCTAATTTCTCCGAAATGTATTGTCCACGTGTTCAACTCGTTCGATATTTTTCCCCAAGAGATCTCATGGGTAAATGAATATATCAGAGTCGAAACGGAGCCTGAATTCAACATTTAAAAAAAAATTCCCCTTTTTGAGGGCATTTTTCACAAGTTTTTTCCTTATATTCGTACATCTCTCAGTATTTTGACCGTATCACCCTCTACACACCTCGGACTTCCACGAAATTTAAAACATAAAACTCTAAGCCATAGGGCTACGAATTTTGTGCCCATGACCCTCGCATATTCATTAGTATTCACTATGAAAACATTGCTCGAATCCATCTTAGAGAAATCGAAGATTTCTGAAAGGGGTACCCCTTTGGTGAATTGGAGATTTCGCTAATTTCTCCGAAATGTATTACCCACGTGTTCAACTCGTTCGATATTTTTCCCCAAGAGATCTCATGGGTAACTGAATATATCGGAGTCGAAACGGAGCAAAAATTCAACATTTAAAAAAAAATTCCCCTTTTTGAGGGCAATTTTCACAAGTTTTTTCCTTATATTCGTACATCTCTCAGTATTTTGACTGTATCACCCTCTACCCACCTCGTATTTGCGCGAAATTTTATACATAGAACCCTAAGACATAGGGCTAAAACTTTTGTTCCCATGACCCTCGCATATTCTTTAGTATTTACTATCAAAACATTGTACGAATCCTTCTTAGAGAAATCGAAGATTTCTGAAAGGGGTACCCCTTTGCTGAATTGGAGATTTCGCTAATTTCTCCGAAATGTATTACCCACGTGTTCAACTCGTTCGATATTTTTCCCCAAGAGATCTCATGGGTAAATGAATATATCAGAGTCGAAACGGAGCCTGAATTCAACATTTAAAAAAAAATTCCCCTTTTTGAGGGCATTTTTCACAAGTTTTTTCCTTATATTCGTACATCTCTCAGTATTTTGACCGTATCACCCTCTACACACCTCGGACTTCCACGAAATTTAAAACATAAAACTCTAAGCCATAGGGCTACGAATTTTGTGCCCATGACCCTCGCATATTCATTAGTATTCACTATGAAAACATTGCTCGAATCCATATTATAGAAATCGAAGATTTCTGAAAGGGGTACCGCTTGGGTGAATTGTAGATTTCGCTAATTTCTCCGAAATGTATTACCCTCGTGTTCAACTCGTTCCATATTTTTCCCCAAGAGATCTCATGGGTAAATTAATATATCGGAGTCGAAACGGAGCCTAAATTCAACATTTAAAAAAAAATTCCCCTTTTTGAGGGCAATTTTCACAAGTTTTTCCTTATATTCGTACATCTCTCAGTATTTTGACTGTATCACCCTCTACCCACCTCGTATTTGCGCGAAATTTTATACATAGAACCCTAAGACATAGGGCTAAAACTTTTGTTCCCATGACCCTCGCATATTCTTTAGTATTTACTATCAAAACATTGTACGAATCCATCTTAGAGAAATCGAAGATTTCTGAAAGGGGTACCCCTTTGGTGAATTGTAGATTTCGCTAATTTCTCTGAAATGTATTACCCTCGTGTTCAACTCGTTCCATATTTTTCCCCAAGAGATCACATGGGTAAATGAATATATCCGAGTCGAAACGGAGCCTAAATTCAACATTTAAAAAAATATTCCCCTTTTAGAGGGCAATTTTCACAAGTTTTTTCCTTATATTCGTACATCTCTCAGTATTTTGACTGTATCACCCTCTACCCACCTCGTATTTGCGCGAAATTTTATACATAGAACCCTAAGACATAGGGCTAAAACTTTTGTTCCCATGACCCTCGCATATTCTTTAGTATTTACTATCAAAACATTGTACGAATCCATCTTAGAGAAATCGAAGATTTCTGAAAGGGATACCCCTTTGGTGAATTGTAGATTTCGCTAATTTCTCTGAAATGTATTACCCTCGTGTTCAACTCGTTCCATATTTTTCCCCAAGAGATCACATGGGTAAATGAATATATCCGAGTCGAAACGGAGCCTAAATTCAACATTTAAAAAAATATTCCCCTTTTAGAGGGCAATTTTCACAAGTTTTTTCCTTATATTCGTACATCTCTCAGTATTTTGACTGTATCACCCTCTACCCACCTCGTATTTGCGCGAAATTTTATACATAGAACCCTAAGACATAGGGCTAAAACTTTTGTTCCCATGACCCTCGCATATTCTTTAGTATTTACTATCAAAACATTGTACGAATCCATCTTAGAGAAATCGAAGATTTCTGAAAGGGGTACCCCTTTGGTCAATTGTAGATTTCGCTAATTTCTCCGAAATGTATTACCCTCGTGTTCAACTCTTTCGATATTTTTCCCCAAGAGATCTCATGGGTAAATGAATATATCCGAGTCGAAACGGAGCCTAAATTCAACATTTAAAAAAAAATTCCCCTTTTTGAGGGCAATTTTCACAAGTTTTTTCCTTATATTCGTACATCTCTCAGTATTTTGACTGTATCACCCTCTACACACCTTGGACTTCCACGAAATTTTAAACATAAAACTCTAAGACATAGGGCTAATACTTTCGTGCCCATGACCCTCCCAAATTCTTTAGTATTAACTATCAAAAAATTGCTCGAATCCAAATTAGAGAAATCGAAGATTTCTGAAAGGGGTACCCCTTTAGTGAATTGTAGATTTCGCTAATTTCTCCGAAATGTATTACCCTCGTGTTCAACTCGTTCCATATTTTTCCCCAAGAGATCACATGGGTAAATGAATATATCCGAGTCGAAACGGAGCCTAAATTCAACATTTAAAAAAATATTCCCCTTTTAGAGGGCAATTTTCACAAGTTTTTTCCTTATATTCGTACATCTCTCAGTATTTTGACTGTATCACCCTCTACCCACCTCGTATTTGCGCAAAATTTTATACATAGAACCCTAAGACATAGGGCTAAAACTTTTGTTCCCATGACCCTCGCATATTCTTTAGTATTTACTATCAAAACATTGTACGAATCCATCTTAGAGAAATCGAAGATTTCTGAAAGGGGTACCCCTTTGGTGAATTGTAGATTTCGCTAATTTCTCTGAAATGTATTACCCTCGTGTTCAACTCGTTCCATATTTTTCCCCAAGAGATCACATGGGTAAATGAATATATCCGAGTCGAAACGGAGCCTAAATTCAACATTTAAAAAAATATTCCCCTTTTAGAGGGCAATTTTCACAAGTTTTTTCCTTATATTCGTACATCTCTCAGTATTTTGACTGTATCACCCTCTACCCACCTCGTATTTGCGCGAAATTTTATACATAGAACCCTAAGACATAGGGCTAAAACTTTTGTTCCCATGACCCTCGCATATTCTTTAGTATTTACTATCAAAACATTGTACGAATCCTTCTTAGAGAAATCGAAGATTTCTGAAAGGGGTACCCCTTTGGTGAATTGGAGATTTCGCTAATTTCTCCGAAATGTATTACCCACGTGTTCAACTCGTTCCATATTTTTCCCCAAGAGATCACATGGGTAAATGAATATATCAGAGTCGAAACGGAGCCTGAATTCAACATTTAAAAAAAAATTCCCCTTTTTGAGGGCAATTTTCACAAGTTTTTTCCTTATATTCGTACATCTCTCAGTATTTTGACCGTATCACCCTCTACACACCTCGGACTTCCACGAAATTTAAAACATAAAACTCTAAGCCATAGGGCTACGAATTTTGTGCCCATGACCCTCGCATATTCATTAGTATTCACTATGAAAACATTGCTCGAATCCATATTATAGAAATCGAAGATTTCTGAAAGGGGTACCGCTTGGGTGAATTGTAGATTTCGCTAATTTCTCCGAAATGTATTACCCTCGTGTTCAACTCGTTCCATATTTTTCCCCAAGAGATCTCATGGGTAAATTAATATATCGGAGTCGAAACGGAGCCTAAATTCAACATTTAAAAAAAAATTCCCCTTTTTGAGGGCAATTTTCACAAGTTTTTTCCTTATATTCGTACATCTCTCAGTATTTTGACTGTATCACCCTCTACACACCTTGGACTTCCACGAAATTTTAAACATAAAACTCTAAGACATAGGGCTAATACTTTCGTGCCCATGACCCTCCCAAATTCTTTAGTATTAACTATCAAAACATTGCTCGAATCCAAATTAGAGAAATCGAAGATTTCTGAAAGGGGTACCCCTTTGGTGAATTGTAGATTTCGCTAATTTCTCCGAAATGTATTACCCTCGTGTTCAACTCGTTCCATATTTTTCCCCAAGAGATCACATGGGTAAATGAATATATCCGAGTCGAAACGGAGCCTAAATTCAACATTTAAAAAAATATTCCCCTTTTAGAGGGCAATTTTCACAAGTTTTTTCCTTATATTCGTACATCTCTCAGTATTTTGACTGTATCACCCTCTACCCACCTCGTATTTGCGCGAAATTTTATACATAGAACCCTAAGACATAGGGGTAAACTTTTGTTCCCATGACCCTCGCATATTCTTTAGTATTTACTATCAAAACATTGTACGAATCCATCATAGAGAAATCGAAGATTTCTGAAAGGGGTACCCCTTTGGTGAATTGTAGATTTCGCTAATTTCTCTGAAATGTATTACCCTCGTGTTCAACTCGTTCCATATTTTTCCCCAAGAGATCACATGGGTAAATGAATATATCCGAGTCGAAACGGAGCCTAAATTCAACATTTAAAAAAATATTCCCCTTTTAGAGGGCAATTTTCACAAGTTTTTTCCTTATATTCGTACATCTCTCAGTATTTTAACTGTATCACCCTCTACCCACCTCGTATTTGCGCGAAATTTTATACATAGAACCCTAAGACATAGGGCTAAAACTTTTGTTCCCATGACCCTCGCATATTCTTTAGTATTTACTATCAAAACATTGTACGAATCCTTCTTAGAGAAATCGAAGATTTCTGAAAGGGGTACCCCTTTGGTGAATTGGAGATTTCGCTAATTTCTCCGAAATGTATTACCCACGTGTTCAACTCGTTCGATATTTTTCCCCAAGAGATCTCATGGGTAAATGAATATATCAGAGTCGAAACGGAGCCTGAATTCAACATTTAAAAAAAAATTCCCCTTTTTGAGGGCATTTTTCACAAGTTTTTTCCTTATATTCGTACATCTCTCAGTATTTTGACCGTATCACCCTCTACACACCTCGGACTTCCACGAAATTTAAAACATAAAACTCTAAGCCATAGGGCTACGAATTTTGTGCCCATGACCCTCGCATATTCATTAGTATTCACTATGAAAACATTGCTCGAATCCTTATTATAGAAATCGAAGATTTCTGAAAGGGGTACCGCTTGGGTGAATTGTAGATTTCGCTAATTTCTCCGAAATGTATTACCCTCGTGTTCAACTCGTTCCATATTTTTCCCCAAGAGATCTCATGGGTAAATTAATATATCGGAGTCGAAACGGAGCCTAAATTCAACATTTAAAAAAAAATTCCCCTTTTTGAGGGCAATTTTCACAAGTTTTTCCTTATATTCGTACATCTCTCAGTATTTTGACTGTATCACCCTCTACCCACCTCGTATTTGCGCGAAATTTTATACATAGAACCCTAAGACATAGGGCTAAAACTTTTTTTCCCATGACCCTCGCATATTCTTTAGTATTTACTATCAAAACATTGTTCGAATCCATCTTAGAGAAATCGAAGATTTCTGAAAGGGGTACCCCTTTGGTGAATTGTAGATTTCGCTAATTTCTCTGAAATGTATTACCCTCGTGTTCAACTCGTTCCATATATTTCCCCAAGAGATCACATGGGTAAATGAATATATCCGAGTCGAAACGGAGCCTAAATTCAACATTTAAAAAAATATTCCCCTTTTAGAGGGCAATTTTCACAAGTTTTTTCCTTATATTCGTACATCTCTCAGTATTTTGACTGTATCACCCTCTACCCACCTCGTATTTGCGCGAAATTTTATACATAGAACCCTAAGACATAGGGCTAAAACTTTTGTTCCCATGACCCTCGCATATTCTTTAGTATTTACTATCAAAACATTGTTCGAATCCATCTTAGAGAAATCGAAGATTTCTGAAAGGGGTACCCCTTTGGTGAATTGTAGATTTCGCTAATTTCTCTGAAATGTATTACCCTCGTGTTCAACTCGTTCCATATTTTTCCCCAAGAGATCACCTGGGTAAATGAATATATCCGAGTCGAAACGGAGCCTAAATTCAACATTTAAAAAAATATTCCCCTTTTAGAGGGCAATTTTCACAAGTTTTTTCCTTATATTCGTACATCTCTCAGTATTTTGACTGTATCACCCTCTACCCACCTCGTATTTGCGCGAAATTTTATACATAGAACCCTAAGACATAGGGCTAAAACTTTTGTTCCCATGACCCTCGCATATTCTTTAGTATTTACTATCAAAACATTGTACGAATCCTTCTTAGAGAAATCGAAGATTTCTGAAAGGGGTACCCCTTTGGTGAATTGGAGATTTCGCTAATTTCTCCGAAATGTATTACCCACGTGTTCAACTCGTTCCATATTTTTCCCCAAGAGATCACATGGGTAAATGAATATATCAGAGTCGAAACGGAGCCTGAATTCAACATTTAAAAAAAAATTCCCCTTTTTGAGGGCAATTTTCACAAGTTTTTTCCTTATATTCGTACATCTCTCAGTATTTTGACCGTATCACCCTCTACACACCTCGGACTTCCACGAAATTTAAAACATAAAACTCTAAGCCATAGGGCTACGAATTTTGTGCCCATGACCCTCGCATATTCATTAGTATTCACTATGAAAACATTGCTCGAATCCATATTATAGAAATCGAAGATTTCTGAAAGGGGTACCGCTTGGGTGAATTGTAGATTTCGCTAATTTCTCCGAAATGTATTACCCTCGTGTTCAACTCGTTCCATATTTTTCCCCAAGAGATCTCATGGGTAAATTAATATATCGGAGTCGAAACGGAGCCTAAATTCAACATTTAAAAAAAAATTCCCCTTTTTGAGGGCAATTTTCACAAGTTTTTTCCTTATATTCGTACATCTCTCAGTATTTTGACTGTATCACCCTCTACACACCTTGGACTTCCACGAAATTTTAAACATAAAACTCTAAGACATAGGGCTAATACTTTCGTGCCCATGACCCTCCCAAATTCTTTAGTATTAACTATCAAAACATTGCTCGAATCCAAATTAGAGAAATCGAAGATTTCTGAAAGGGGTACCCCTTTGGTGAATTGTAGATTTCGCTAATTTCTCCGAAATGTATTACCCTCGTGTTCAACTCGTTCCATATTTTTCCCCAAGAGATCACATGGGTAAATGAATATATCCGAGTCGAAACGGAGCCTAAATTCAACATTTAAAAAAATATTCCCCTTTTAGAGGGCAATTTTCACAAGTTTTTTCCTTATATTCGTACATCTCTCAGTATTTTGACTGTATCACCCTCTACCCACCTCGTATTTGCGCGAAATTTTATACATAGAACCCTAAGACATAGGGGTAAACTTTTGTTCCCATGACCCTCGCATATTCTTTAGTATTTACTATCAAAACATTGTACGAATCCATCATAGAGAAATCGAAGATTTCTGAAAGGGGTACCCCTTTGGTGAATTGTAGATTTCGCTAATTTCTCTGAAATGTATTACCCTCGTGTTCAACTCGTTCCATATTTTTCCCCAAGAGATCACATGGGTAAATGAATATATCCGAGTCGAAACGGAGCCTAAATTCAACATTTAAAAAAATATTCCCCTTTTAGAGGGCAATTTTCACAAGTTTTTTCCTTATATTCGTACATCTCTCAGTATTTTAACTGTATCACCCTCTACCCACCTCGTATTTGCGCGAAATTTTATACATAGAACCCTAAGACATAGGGCTAAAACTTTTGTTCCCATGACCCTCGCATATTCTTTAGTATTTACTATCAAAACATTGTACGAATCCTTCTTAGAGAAATCGAAGATTTCTGAAAGGGGTACCCCTTTGGTGAATTGGAGATTTCGCTAATTTCTCCGAAATGTATTACCCACGTGTTCAACTCGTTCGATATTTTTCCCCAAGAGATCTCATGGGTAAATGAATATATCAGAGTCGAAACGGAGCCTGAATTCAACATTTAAAAAAAAATTCCCCTTTTTGAGGGCATTTTTCACAAGTTTTTTCCTTATATTCGTACATCTCTCAGTATTTTGACCGTATCACCCTCTACACACCTCGGACTTCCACGAAATTTAAAACATAAAACTCTAAGCCATAGGGCTACGAATTTTGTGCCCATGACCCTCGCATATTCATTAGTATTCACTATGAAAACATTGCTCGAATCCTTATTATAGAAATCGAAGATTTCTGAAAGGGGTACCGCTTGGGTGAATTGTAGATTTCGCTAATTTCTCCGAAATGTATTACCCTCGTGTTCAACTCGTTCCATATTTTTCCCCAAGAGATCTCATGGGTAAATTAATATATCGGAGTCGAAACGGAGCCTAAATTCAACATTTAAAAAAAAATTCCCCTTTTTGAGGGCAATTTTCACAAGTTTTTCCTTATATTCGTACATCTCTCAGTATTTTGACTGTATCACCCTCTACCCACCTCGTATTTGCGCGAAATTTTATACATAGAACCCTAAGACATAGGGCTAAAACTTTTTTTCCCATGACCCTCGCATATTCTTTAGTATTTACTATCAAAACATTGTTCGAATCCATCTTAGAGAAATCGAAGATTTCTGAAAGGGGTACCCCTTTGGTGAATTGTAGATTTCGCTAATTTCTCTGAAATGTATTACCCTCGTGTTCAACTCGTTCCATATATTTCCCCAAGAGATCACATGGGTAAATGAATATATCCGAGTCGAAACGGAGCCTAAATTCAACATTTAAAAAAATATTCCCCTTTTAGAGGGCAATTTTCACAAGTTTTTTCCTTATATTCGTACATCTCTCAGTATTTTGACTGTATCACCCTCTACCCACCTCGTATTTGCGCGAAATTTTATACATAGAACCCTAAGACATAGGGCTAAAACTTTTGTTCCCATGACCCTCGCATATTCTTTAGTATTTACTATCAAAACATTGTTCGAATCCATCTTAGAGAAATCGAAGATTTCTGAAAGGGGTACCCCTTTGGTGAATTGTAGATTTCGCTAATTTCTCTGAAATGTATTACCCTCGTGTTCAACTCGTTCCATATTTTTCCCCAAGAGATCACCTGGGTAAATGAATATATCCGAGTCGAAACGGAGCCTAAATTCAACATTTAAAAAAATATTCCCCTTTTAGAGGGCAATTTTCACAAGTTTTTTCCTTATATTCGTACATCTCTCAGTATTTTGACTGTATCACCCTCTACCCACCTCGTATTTGCGCGAAATTTTATACATAGAACCCTAAGACATAGGGCTAAAACTTTTGTTCCCATGACCCTCGCATATTCTTTAGTATTTACTATCAAAACATTGTACGAATCCTTCTTAGAGAAATCGAAGATTTCTGAAAGGGGTACCCCTTTGGTGAATTGGAGATTTCGCTAATTTCTCCGAAATGTATTACCCACGTGTTCAACTCGTTCGATATTTTTCCCCAAGAGATCTCATGGGTAAATGAATATATCAGAGTCGAAACGGAGCCTGAATTCAACATTTAAAAAAAAATTCCCCTTTTTGAGGGCATTTTTCACAAGTTTTTTCCTTATATTCGTACATCTCTCAGTATTTTGACCGTATCACCCTCTACACACCTCGGACTTCCACGAAATTTAAAACATAAAACTCTAAGCCATAGGGCTACGAATTTTGTGCCCATGACCCTCGCATATTCATTAGTATTCACTATGAAAACATTGCTCGAATCCATATTATAGAAATCGAAGATTTCTGAAAGGGGTACCGCTTGGGTGAATTGTAGATTTCGCTAATTTCTCCGAAATGTATTACCCTCGTGTTCAACTCGTTCCATATTTTTCCCCAAGAGATCTCATGGGTAAATTAATATATCGGAGTCGAAACGGAGCCTAAATTCAACATTTAAAAAAAAATTCCCC